>NC_056735.1:1095563674-1095831174 GCF_019279795.1 Protopterus annectens | reverse complement strand
ACATACCAGCGAATGTTTATGGCTGGTATTATGTATTACTCTCCCATCACTCATGATACTGTGTACAGAATGAACAAGTCTCAAAAAAGTAAGTAAAAGTTTTGTTAGAAGGCTGCATATATCACTCAGAAAGGAGTTTTAAAAGTTGGAAAGATTAGGCATATAAGTACAAAGAAAGAGATAGATATAAAGTTAGTGTGTTAACTGCATTTGTATATAATGGAGAGTTTGTTAAAGCTGTAGCACCACTTTTGAAGTCTTAAAATGGAAAGCTGAATAAAAATACAGGTGTAGCCCTGTAAATTACATTGTGGCTGACGGCGTTTTCTGTGGAATACATTGAACACTTTTCAGTTTTTATGAATGTAAGGAAGATGTTTTTCTATTGCTTTTCAAAACAGTATATAGGGTATCTGCTGAGGTGCACAATATCTCCAACTTCTTTTTCGGTATTATTATTTATTTATTTATTTTACATTTGTTGACTGGGATTGTCCAACTGAGCTGAGGAACCCTTTTTCAGCAGTGGTCCAGGAGAGAAGCTCCAACATATTATACAATTTTCATTATAAATTAGCATTAAACAGCAATGTTACAGGATTAATTACAAGGCATTAAGTAGCAATACAATGTTATACAGTGTCAGTAATCAGGAGTGTAGCAAAACTATTTCAAGATGTATAAAAAGAAAATATGTCATTAAGATGAATATAGTTTTTGGGGTAAGTGGTTACAAAAACCCAGTTTTTTCATAATGTAGTTGCATGAAGGCAAGACAATTACAATAGAATGTTTCTCTGAGGCGATTTGCTTAATATATTTTAGAAGATAGTAGAAAAGGAAGTCAAGGAAGATTAGAGAGATCTAGTGAGTAGAGTGAGTTAAGGGCAGAAAATAGATTAAGGTATGGGAAGTAGGGGATGTTTAAGGAGGGAGAGTGAAAAGTTACGGATTTTGTTTTTGTTTTTTTAAGTTATTGTTCTTTTTAATTTTCTCTGTTTTCATCTCAGTTATGTAAATTTTGGTTTTGTGTTATTTTGATGAACTAAAGTAGATCCCTATGTATTTGTGTATATATGTGTATGTACATATAAATATGTATATGTATGTATATATATATATATATATATATATATATATATATATATATATGTGTGTGTGTGTGTGTGTGTGTAGATACATATATATGTGTGTGTGTGTGTAGATATATATACATATATATATATATATAGGTGTGTGTGCATATGTATATAACAACTTCAAGGTTATGCTGCTAAATGCTAGGAGTTTTAACATGAAACTGCACTCACTGGAAGCAGTCCTCACCTTGGAAGACTCAGATATTTGTGCAGTCACGGAGACCTGGTTCAAGGTTGTAGAGAGCACCCCAGGCATACCGGGCTACACCTCCTTCCACATGTTCAGAGCACAAACTGAAGGTGTGAAAAACTAAAGGAGGCAGTGTATCAATATTCATTAAAGATAAGTACACCTCCAGATTGGTTAAACAACATGATTTCCTGGAGATACTTCAGTTGCAATTAACTTTTGGTAGGACACCCATTCAGGTCATTGACAGCTACAGGACCCTTTCCATGAATCAGGACACCCACTCTGCCTATTTGGATCTACTTGAGTCTATCAAGATACATCCAAACACCACGGTTTGGGTGACTTTACCCATCCATTGACTGGGTAAATTACTCGTGCTCAAACTCACTTGTCCAAAGGTTCCTCGACTTGGTTAACTCCAATGCCCTGGACCAGCTGGTTGATACCCCCAGAAGGGGTGCCAACATCCTGGATCTGGTGCTTACCAATATGGGGGACGACTGTAGCACCCCGACTGTGAGGTCTTTCCTGGTGAGATCTGACCACAAATCAGTCTTATTCGAAGTAACTATCACCCCCACCCCACCCCCGCAGCAACTAAACTAAAAAACTTCTCCAAAACAGATTATAACCTCTTACGGGATGGTATAACTAGCTTAACTGCACCTCTCCCCTCAGATGGAACTGGCATCTATGCCAAGTTCTATATCAGTGCTTTATACAAACACCTGTATTGACTCAGCAGTACCTAACAAGACCAAAACAAGCTCCTAAAGGAAGCCTGGTGGACAACTGCCATTAACAGGCTTTACAGTACAAAAATAAATTGCTGTCTTAGAGTAAGAGGTAGTGAGCCCTAAACTGGAAACACTCCCTCCTCAGCTAAAACAAGCAAACAAGAATTATTGTGAATTCCTTCAAAGCTAACTACGGATCCAAATTAGCTTCCTCAACTGAGGACATCCATAAGGCATTCTTTAGTTACATATATAACCGCAAAGGAAAGGACCATATTTGCTCCGAACTGGTAGTTAATGATACCATATGTAGCGAGCCTATGGACATAGCTAACCCATTGGCCAACAGGTTCTGGGAAAACTTCACTCCCCTGTCCCCACCACACATACCCCATGACATCCCTACCACCTGTCCCCTACCTTGGTATCTCTAAAGAGCAAGTCATAAATGCCATCTCTAAGGCCAAAAACACAGCATCTGTGGGATCTCATAACACCCCAGGCTGCATCCTACACGGGCTCCAAGAAGAATTAGCAAAACCATTGGGTACTCTTCTCAGTCATAGTCTAAGCACCAGCTTCATCCCAGCTGAATGGAAAATTGCCACTGTTATTCCGTTGCACAAAGGTGGTGCTTCCAGTCACCCGGGAAACTATAGACCTATTAGCCGGATTAGCCTTATCTGCAAGGCCATGGACTGAATCATCATGGACGTTATCAGCATAGATATAGCTAATCTCCGTACACTTGACCCTGCTCAGTTTGGATTTGTCAAAGGGCGATCATGCCTGTTAAACCTGGTGAACTTCGTCAAGACAGTCATGAGGGCCCTAGATGAGTGGAAATCTGTACATACAGTCTACCTAGACTTTGCCAAGGCTTTTGACACTTTCCCCTGCTCAGGTATCATTGACAAACTCAGCTTGGTATCCTCCCTTAATATCTTTAGATGGGTCACTAACTGGCTCACTGATAGAACACATGTATTCATAATAGGGGAATCCACCTCCAACAGCAGAACTGTAACCAGTGGTGTTCTACAAGGATCATTCCTGGGACCTTTGCTGCTTGGAATTTATTTCTCCAGAGTACAAGTAAAAACTAAAGGTGTGTGGCTGACAAAGTTTGCTGATGACTACGAACTTGGAGCAGTCATAGAATCTCCAAATGATGTCAGCAGCCAACAAGAACAAATGATTGGTACCAAAGTCATGGCCTTAAACTCAATGCAAAAAATGTATTATCATCCCTTTTGGTAAGTGCGATGTTATATATATAGACACACATACATATATATATGTATATATATATATATATATAAATCCCTCTCTCTTTCTCTCTCTCTCTCTCTCTCTCTATATATATATATATATATATATATATATATATATATGTATATACACACACACACATGTGTGTGTGTATGTACAGTAGATATAAAACTTGTACACACCCCTGTTAAAATGCCAGGTTTTTGTGATATAAAAAAATGAGACCACAATAAATCATTTCAAAACTTTTCCCACCTTTAATGTGACCTATAACCTGTACAATTCATTTGAAAAACAACAAATCTGTTAGGGGGAAAAATATAAAAAATAAAAAACGTACAATAAGCTGGTTGCACAAGTGTGCACACGCTTAAACTAATACTTTGCTGAAGTACCTTTTGATTTAATTACAGCATTCAGTCTTCTTGGGTAGGAGTCTATTAGCATGGCACATCTTGACTAGGCAATATTTGCCCACTCTTCCATGCAACAGCGCTCCAAATCTGTCATTTTGCTAGGCCATCTCTTGTGCACAGCCCTCTTTATGTCACTCCACAGATTTTCTATTGGATTTAGGTCTGGGCTCTGGCTGGGCCATTCCAAAATTTTAATTTTCTTCTGGTGAGATCATTCTTTTGTTGATTTGGATGCATGCTTGGGGCCATTGTCGTGTTGAAAGGTGAACTTCCTCTTCATCTTTCTAGCAGACACCTGAAGATTTTGGGCCAAACGTGACTGGTATTTGGAACGGTTCATAATTCCCTCCACCTTGACTAAAGCCCCAGTTCCAGCTGAAGAAAAGCAACACCAAATCATGATTCTGCCACCACCATGCTTCACAGTGGAGATGGTGTTCTTTTGGTGATGCAAAGTATTGATCTGAAGTAGGAGATTCATTTGTCTGCAACCTGTGGGTTATGGATCCGATATCGGATCCAAACCGGCATGGTTTACCAGCTATGGATCCAAGCTCTCAGCTCCTCCCCTCACCCATAATACCCTGCTCTACCCTCATGACCTCAGATCTCGTTTGCCGCGCATGGTGACCAGATTGTTTTTCCAGCTCTCCAGCTAAGTGATAGTTTTCAGCATTTAAATTGTAAAATTTAAATAATTTTTTGGTTGATTTGTATGAAAGTGTAGGTTTCCCTTTGTGTATTATTATTTTTTTTTAGAGTTTAATCTAAAATTTATATCCCTCCCCTCGCTGGTAGCATAGTGTGTGTGTTGGGCCTGTGAGTGATTTTGTTTTTTTAGTTACTTACCTTAGTTAGTAACTGTTGTTTGTTAGCTTGGGATGTCTGAGCAGCCCAAGGCTATTTTTTCTAAGTGCTGCGAGTGTGGCCATAAGCTTTCCCCAGCTGATGGCCACACTCGGTGTGTTAGATGCCTGGGGGTTGAACACCTCACATCTGGATGTTCCATTTGTGCAGGGTTCAACCCCAGGGCATTGAAGGAGCGGAGGTCCAAGCTTGTTTTGGCGGGCCTTTTACCGCCGGACTCGGCTCCGACCTCCGCTCCTTCGGGGGTAACCGTCCCCACGGTTATTCCCTCTCGGCTCCCTCCTCCTCCTGGGACTCAACCTCCCGCTTCTGGTTTGGAGGAGAGGGATGCTAGAAAAAGGGACCGGAGGGAGAAGCACCATAAGCGGCGGGCCGAGACCTCTGTTTCGGCCCCGCCAGCCAAGCGGGCTTCTCCCCCGGCTCCATTGTCGGCTGGATCTCCTCCTCCTCGGCTCCGGTCTCCAGTGTGTTTTTCACCGGGACCTGAGGAGGAGGAGACCCGATCTCCGTCGAGGCTATTGAGGAGGCACTCAAGGCCTACCTCGGTAGCCTCGTCGAGATCTACGTACAGCCTATTGGATGCTGATCTGGACCGGATGATGAGAAGGTTCATCCAGGCCCAGATGCAGATGGGAGTGCTCTTGCCTCCCCCCCTGGGGGGGAGCTCGACCCCCTTTTTCAAGCCGATTGCTCCTTCTCCGACCCGCTACCCGGGTTCGGAGCAGTGGGAGCCAAGCAGCTTCGGGGCGGGGGGTGGGTCGGCGCCGATAGTACTTGGTACTTCGGATCCGACCCTGCCCTCGAGTGCATCGGATCCGACCTCTCGGAGCCTGAATCCGAGCCTCGGATCCGGGGGGATCAGTGCTCCTTCGGCGCCGTCTGTGTCGGAGCGCACTGTCCCTTCGGATCCGGCGCGGGCGCCGGCTCCGATCCACTCTTCGATCCGAGGGGAGCCGATTGTCGGATCCTTTGGTCGAGGTCGGCTCCCCTTCGGCGTTTGATGTAGTGGAGAGGGCCCTGTTGAGGGTCTCCGGACCCCCGGCACTTGTTTCGGCTCCGTCCCGCGCTCCCTCTGCACTGGGTCAGGCTTCCACCATCCGGCCCTTGGGACAGCCCGCTTCTATGCCCCAAGCTGTTTCCCTGGAACAGGTTGCTGCTTGCGAGTAGTCCTCTGACAGCCCCCCAGAGGATGTTCCTCGCAAGCATTCGTGCAAAAGGAGGCACATTGACTCCCCGAGTCTCTCACGGAAGACACGGATTTGGAGGAAGGGGAAGGCTCCCCACGGTCACCCCCCGAGGATGTCTCATTTGGAGACATCATGGAAATGCTCCATATAAGGGGGGGTGGTCTGCCCCCAAGTCTTCCTCGGACGAGTCCGTGTTCTTGGAGGCATTTGAAGCGGGCCCGTCTACCTCTTGGGTGTCCCCTCCTGCCGACCCCCTGGTGGACCTCATTACCACCAGGGCGTGGAAGGAACCGGACACCGTGGAGCCAATCCCTAAGAGGCCTGACAGGATCCTCAGCCCACCGTCTGACCGTGCCCATTGGAGTAAGGGGCCTCCGGTAGATGCCATGTTGACGGCGGCGGCCACCAAGAGGGAACTTGCTCAGGAGAGTCCCTCAGTCCATCCCCCGAGCAAGGAGTCTCGGATGATGGACCGCTTGTGAAGCGGATGTTTAGTTCAGCGACCTTCTCGGTAAGGGCGCTGAACTACCTGGCACACGTTATTAGGATGCAGCGAGATCTCATTAAAGAATACGCTGCATCTCCCCCAGAGTCCATGTCGGAGGAGGACAAAGTGCTGCACTCCACCCGCATGGCCACTCTTAGATCAGTTACCAATACCTCTATGCGGCTACTCTCCCATGCTACGGAAGGCACCGCTAGAGCCGCAGGGGCAGGTCTAGTCACTAGACGTCAGGCCTGGCTCCGTCATTGCGATTTCTCTGAGCCCTTCAAAGCGTCATTTGCGAACGCCTTTGATGGTTCTGCCCTCTTTGGCAAAACCGTTCGCGACACTTTGACCCAGAGCGAGAAGGACGGGAAGACGCTGTCTGCCGTTGGAATCTGCTTCTCTGCACCCCAGAGGCCCTATTCTAGGAACCAAAAGGGTCAGAAGAAGATGTGGTTCCGGAAGTCGCAGCAATCCCAGCCTGCTCCGGACAACCAGTCCTTCCGTGGCAGAGGAGGACAGGGAGGACGCCGCCCTAGAGGCAGAGGGGCTCCCAGGAACTTCGGGTCCAGAGAACCCTTCTCTGAACGGCCCGTGCAGCAACCCTGAGGGGTTGCCCGGCTGCTCCACTCTGGAGGCAGTCGGGGGACGTTTTTTGGAGCACCTAGCGGCATGGGAGTCCATAACATCAGACCGCTGGGTTCTCCAGATCATATCCAGAGGATACCGCATCCCTTTTCGTCACTTACCAAAGTTGAAGTCCCTCCCAGACGTTCCACCCGGTCAGCGGGAGGCCGCTTTGGCAGAAATTGGCCATCTGCTAAAGAAAAGAGCCATCCAGTCCGTCCCCCCAGACCAGATCGGATCAGGGTTCTACTCCAGGTTCTTTTTAGTGCCAAAAAAGACGGGGGATCTAAGACCAATATTAGACCTTTCTCTCTTGAACCTGGCAGTCCCCAAGGAAAAATTCCGAATGGTCACTCTGCAATCTATTCTTCCCCTTCTGGGAGAAAATCACTGGATGTGTTCCATAGACCTCAAAGATGCGTACTACCACATCCTGATGGACAGGCGCTCCAGGAGGTTCCTCCGCTTCCGGCTGGGAGCCAGTCACTACCAGTTCCGGGTCCTTCCCTTTGGTCTCACCACAGCCCCCAGGGTGTTCACCAAAGTATTAGCAGTGGTAGCGGCCCACCTGAGGCTTCAGGGGGTGCAGATCTTCCCCTACCTGGACGACTGGTTCCTTACCGCCCCAACAAGGCATCTACTACTATTGGCGCGAGACTCCTTTCTCCATCTTGCTCCCATTCTGGGCATTACAATAAATACAAAGAAATCCAACCTGGTGCACACAGCTCTTAGATTTTATAGGGGCCAGGTTAGACACAAGGAGTTTAAAAGCCTTCCTCACTGCGGACAGAGTTCAAAATCTGCAGCTCCAGGTGCGGGCCATTCTCCACTCAAGTTCTGTTCCGGCGGAGTTGGTCCTGAGGGCTCTAGGGTCCATGGCATCTGCTATAGCACTTCTTCCTCTTGCCAGGCTCAATATGCGTATCCTCCAGTGGACTCTCTTAGTACAATGGTCTTACCTTGCTCTCCCTATGCATCATCCCATTGCGATCAGCAAGGCTTGCAAGCGGTCCCTCCTGTGGTGGCTTCACTCCCCAGATCTCCACGGAGGCCGCCCATTTTGTGCTTCTCCCCCTCTCGCCACGGTGACCACGGACGCCTCCCGCCTCGGGTGGGGCATTTTTGGGCCGGACCGTCCAAGGCACGTGGAGCGATTCAGAGACCTTACTGCATATCAACGTTCTAGAGATGAGAGCAGTGCTCTTAGCGTTGCTAGCACTTCAGGACTTTCTTCCCTTGGGAACAATTGCGATTCAATCGGACAACATGTCTGTGGTCTGGTACATCAACAAGCAAGGGGGAACGAGGTCTTACCCTCTTTGTCGAGAAGCCATGAGAGTTTGGGAATGGGCAATCTCCACCAACCGCTTTCTAATAGCAACGCACATTCCGGGTCGGTCCAACATCCTGGTGGACAAGCTCAGTCGCACCATTCTGACTCCTTACGAGTGGTCTCTCAATTTTCAAGTAGCGGAACGCATATTCGCACGGTGGGGAACTCCTTCATTCGATCTTTTTGCCTCTCCCTCAAACACCAAGTGCGACAGTTTTTTCGCTCTGATACCTCCTCCAGGAGGTTCTCCAAGAGACGCTCTGGTGCATGCTTGGCCACCCGGTCTTCTGTATGCTTATCCACCCTTGCCTCTGATGCTCCAAGTTCTTCAGAAAGCCTCTCGGATGGGTTGCAGAATGATTCTCATTGCTCCGTTTTGGCCTCGACAGATCTGGTTCCCCTTCCTAAGGTCTCACTCTGTGAATCCTCCTTGGATTCTAGATCCCATTCCGGATCTGATATCTCATCCATCCTGCATATCTCCTCCGAACCTGGACAACCTGAAGCTGACCGCTTGGCTGCTCCAGTTCCACTCTTGATCAGGACTCCCGGTATTTCGTCCCCTGTTAAGGCGATCCTGGTGGCAGCTCATAAACCATCCACTAGGAAAGTCTACAGCAGCAAGTGGAAACGGTTTTCTTTGTGGGCGGAGCGGCAAGACCTGAATCCCTTCACGGTTCCTCTCCCTTTAGTGCTTGATTTCTTAACCACTCTTTTAACGATGGTGCCAGCAGTTCCACAGTCAAAGTACAACTGGCGGCAATTTCACATTATCACATTGGTCATGACTCTAGTCCACTCATGTCAGCCAAGTTGTGTAAAATTTTCCTTAAAGGTACTTTCCTTCTCAGGCCCCCTGTAAAACAAGCGGTTCCTCCCTGGGACCTTTCCTTAGTTCTCCAGGCCTTGACCGCCCCCCCCTTCGAACCAGCGGCTACGGTGGATCTCAAATTCTTGTCTTTCAAGACGGCTTTTTTAGTAGCCATTACATCGGCCAAGAGAGTTTCAGAGCTCCAAGCATTATCAGCTAAACCTCCTTACTTGGTCTTTCATCCGGACCGTGTTTACCTCAGGACCAACCCGTCCTTTCTTCCTAAAGTAGCTTCTGAAGCAAACATTAACCAATCCATTAACCTCCCTGTTTTCTTCCCTAAATATGAAAACAAAGGTGAATACAAGCTTTACTCCTTAGATGTTCACAGGCAACTTAGATTTTATCTAAACAGAACGGCTGGTCATAGGCAATCTGACCAGCTGTTCATTTCCTTTGCTAAATTTAATTTGGGCAAGCCAATTTCTAAAGTATCTCTGTCTCGCTGGATTTCACAGTGTATCTTATTGGCTTATCAAGCTTCAGGAAGGCTCGCACCAGAGGGTGTACACGCCCATTCAACCCGGTCAGTATCTACCTCGGCAGCCTTTAAGGCTAGGATTCCTCTAGATGATATTTGTGCAGCAGCCACGTGGGCTTCATCTCATACTTTTATTTCCCACTACAAGTTGGATCTTGCATCTAGGGGTAGAGCATCCTTTGGCTCCGCGGTGCTCCGGAATATCCTTCCATGATGGCCGCCCAAGATTCAGGTAGCTGGGGACTCTGTCCCACAGGTTGCAGACAAATGAATCTCCTACTTCAGATTTAGAAGTTGTGTACTCACCATAACGTTCCATCTGAGTAGGTGTATTCATTTGTCTGCAGCCATCCCCGCCCTCCTATCCCCCTGGCCTTTCAGTTTCCTGCATATTATGTGTTACCCTTTTCAGGGTGTTCTTGCTGTTGGCAAACTCGATCTGAGGTCATGAGGGTAGAGCAGGGTATTATGGGTGAGGGGAGGAGCTGAGAGCTTGGATCCATAGCTGGTAAACCATGCCGGTTCGGATCCGATATCGGATCCATAACCCACAGGTTGCAGACAAATGAATACACCTACTCAGATGGAACGTTATGGTGAGTACATAACTTCTAATTTTGCGCCAAACGTACTTTTGGAATTGTGTTCAAAAAGTTCAACCTTGGTCTCATCCGATCATAAGACATTTTCTCACCTACTTTGGAGAGATTTAATGTATTGCTTTGCAAATTTTAGCTGGGCCTGGAATTTTATTCAATGTAAGAAAAGGCTTCTGTCTTACAACCCTACCCCATAGCCCAGACATATGGAGAATACGGGAGGTTGTTGTCACGTGTAGTACACAACCAGTACTTGCCAGAAATTCCTGCAACTCCTTCAGTGTTGCTGTAGGTCTCTTGGCAGCCTCCCTGACCAGTTTTCATCTTGTCTTTTCATCAATTTTGGAAGGACGTCCAGTTCTTTGCAACGTCACTGTTGTCCCATATTTTCTCCACTTTTTGATGACTATTTTCACTGTGTTCCATGGCATATCCAATGCTGTAGAAATTTTTTTTTTACCCTTCTCCTGACTGATACCTTTCAACAATAAGATCCCTTTGATGCTTTGTAAGCTGTCTGCGAACCATGGCTTTTGCTGTAGCAGGCAACTGAGTAAATGCCAGGAAAATCCTACTAGGACAGCTGAACTTTATTTGGGGTTAATCAAAGTCTCTCTACTTGATGGCAGGTGTGTACTCAAGAAGACTGAATGCTGTAATTAAATCAAAAGGTGCTTCAACAAAGTATTAGTTTAAGGGTGTGCACACTTATGCAACCAGCGTATTGTACATTTTTTATATTTTTTCCCTAACAGATTTTTTTTTGTTTTTCAATTGAATTGTACAGGTTATAGGTCACATTAAAGGTGGGAAAAGTTTTAATCAATTAGAGAGACTCTGATTAACCCCAAATAAAGTTCAGCTGTCCTAGTAGGATTTTTCTGACATTTACTCAGTAGCCTGCTACAGCAAAACCCATAGTTGAAAAGGTATCAGTCAATTGAAGGGTACGAAAAAATTTCCACAGCATTGGATATACCATGGAACACAGTGAAGACAGTCATCAAAAAGTGATGGCTGCTGTTTTCCATTCAGTGGGACAAAACCAGTACTCAGGCTGTGGTTGAAGAGAGTACCTAATGGAGTTGCTGACTCATGTTTTTGACCATTTAAAATGCAACCTGGGATGCCCAATCCGGTCTCATAGAGGCTGTGTTTTTGGCCATGGAGAGAGCATTATTAAGGGGGCCTATAGCCAACGATGACTTGAAGGGGGCCTTACCCACAGTTATTTGAGCTAGGAGTAACTCAGTAGAGTTTTCCTGTCTAACCAGTATAGAGTTGTATTTATCTTGATGAAGATAGCTACTACTCCAAATTTGGTTCTCACACATTCATTTTGCGGTCCATCTGAAAGTGTGAAAGGCGTTATTGTAGCCTTGCAAGGCCAGTATACTCTCTGCTGCCCTGAACCAAGTTTCTTTGACTGCACAGACGTCGACATCCTCCAGGGAGAAGAGTGCTTCCAGAGAGTGCAGTTTCTGATTTAAACTCTTAGTGTTTAGCAGCATAACCTTTCATTTATTTGTGAGTGATATTTTCTTGTCAGAAAGTTTGTTCTTGAGACCTTTTCTAAAAAAGGCACTATGGGGGAGGCAAGTGCCATAGCCAGTAACCGAAAGCCTAGAGGTGACATGGGAAGACCATCTTTGTCAAAGCAGCATGGTCTATTGACCATGTCATCCCAGGCTGGCAGGAACTGGATCCCCTTAGAATGACAGCAGAAACTAAGCCAGTTGTTTACGTCAGTCATTTTTGTTTATATTGTGGTATCATCCTAGGTTTGAGTAGAATGCTGCTCAAGACTAATGAAATACCTGGCTGGGACACCTATGTGTAGAGCTCAATCATGTCTCTCTCATAGTTCAGTGAGGTACATCTCAAGTCATTCACACAAACATTAACTATGATGGAGTCATGAAGGTACTTGTTGTTGAGAGACTTGAGTTCATGTTTGATCTGACAGATCCTGGCACCCAGTAGCTGACAGTAACCTTCTCCTTGTCCAGCCTAGTGAGTTGGACATCTGGGTGTCTCACAGTGGGAGTCACCTGTGACTAAAAAATTTGGTTTACATGTGCTTTGCCTTACAGGCATTTGGTGAGACACTAGTGCTTTTATTTTTATGTGAATTGAGTGCTGTACATGCTGTATCGGGTGTAGCATGTTTGAGGTTTGGAAGGTCTCTGGTGTTTAGGTAGGTTTCTGGTGAGTACCTCCACATATGATGGTTTATGTGTTGAGTGTATGGATTGCATAGGAGTGGTATGTGAGCATACAATCTGTTCAGTGTTACTGCTCTGTCCGAAGATGGACAAGGATTCCAGATTCTTAGTGTAGATGCATCTCTCACAAATTGTACTTGGGTGACTTAGGAGTTAAGGGTTGTCAGTGTACATAAGGCAGTTCCTACACTGCCTCAGGATACCCATGTCAATCAGGCTTGTAGGAGATATGGAGGGAAACTGACCATCCATAATGCTAGGTCAAATCCTGTTTTCACAGTAGGGAGAGACAATGGAGGGGTGTGGAATAACTAAGTGCTCTTGACTGGGACTATACAAATGGGGTGCTCTATAAAGGGTCTAGTGGGGATTCTCTAAATGGTATGAAACTATTGTAGATTTGGTGGCTTTAGGACTGTTTAAGGGGCAAAATCACAGCTGAGCAGCTAAGAGCAATTTAAGGACTTCTCGTCCAGATCCCAGGCAGCTACTAAGGAAAAATGTATCTACTGACGTTTTTGCATCTTTTAACTGCCAGTGGTTACCCCGCACTGCTTGGTAGTGTGCCATGGTGAACGGAGGTGCGCTAAACATAAACAGGTGTATACAGCAGAGCAGTAGCAAGTCACTTAACTCTGTGGAGCTGTGTTAAAACAAGTGCAAACCCACCCAAAGTGCTGCTTATGTAGCAACAGTGAGCAAAGTGAATTAAACAATTTAACCATTAAAAAAGCTCAAAACCAAGCCCTCTGCCAACAACCATCAATCAGATGAGTTCTAACTGCACTGTCCTTCCACAAGGTTGCAGGGGGGCTCTCTCCAACAAACTATAGCCTGGTTTAGTGCTTAATTTAACAAACAGAACCAGATTCAGCAGGTCTGAATCTAGTCTATGCTACAGCAGGCAAAAAGTGCAACAAATCAGCAAGAACAGTTTTAAAAAAATCAGCAATAATGCAAAAATACATTTTAAAAGTCCACAATAAAGTATAAAATTGTACTGATTTTTACCAGAATGAGCAGATTCCTTGGATTGCACAAATGAATACAGCAGAGCAGTGGCAGGTCACTTAACTCTGTGGAGATGTATTAAACCAGCAAGCAAACTCCATCTCTAACCAGGGCATTTTGTACACACATACAGTTACAGAAAGATGATACGTCCACTGAACATCACATTTGAAGGAACCTAAGCAAGCAAGTTTAAATTCCACATGTAACAAAGAAGAGTAACAGGAATATTTAAAATGTCTGTGCGTTGGTTCTTGCAGAGGAGCAGCAGGAATGTAGATGTGCATGCATCAACCCTCACACAGGCGCAGAGTAGTGCATTCTTAAAGAAGAATGTTGTTGAAAAGCAGGTATGTAATTTTATTTATTTATTTTAATTAAAAATGCAATTTTGTGCCAGTCCCTCCCAGCCAGTGGGCTCTAGGCAGCCATTTAAGTTAATTAGTGTTGGATCCAGCTCTGGCCAACATGGCTCAACAGTTAAGATAGGAGGACATGTGAAAAAACAGTGATATATAATCAGTCTTCTCAAAAGTCTCCTTGAACAAATTATATTCCTGTTGAAGTTTGTGGTGGGTGGCTGTATTATCTAAAGATGGTAAAAACCCATCAGACCCAGGTTCATATAGACCTACTTCAATTTGAAGCCATGACTATAAAGTGTTTATGTCTATACTAGCCAAAATAATGGCAAAGAGGTTACCAAAATTGATAGATATGGATCAGTGTAGTTTTCTAGAGGACAAACAAACATTTGATAACTTTAAATGAACTTTAAGGATATAGAGGGAAGCAGAATTTAAGAAAATACCATTGTTTTAGTAGCTCTTGATGCAGAGAAAGCATTCAGTACAGTAAGCTTGGACTTTATGAATAAGACATTGGGAGCATTTGCATTCCCTGATGCAATAATAATATTAATTATGAGGATTTATGAAGGATCAATCTGAGACGAGCATTAAAGTGGGGAGAATACCTCTCTGATAAGTTGTATTTGAATAGAGGAACCAGGTAGGGGTATCCTCTTTCCCATTTGTTATTCGCTTTATATTTTGAGACATTGGCAAAAAAATGCAAGGAGATAACTGGTATGGTAATCAAAAGTTGGCTTTATTTGCAGATGACATTATTTTGTTCCTGATAAATCCAGGAAAGGACATCTTTGTGTTCTGGAATATTTTGAGATGTTTTCTAATCTTTCCATGATATAAAATTCATGAACATAAAACAAATGCTGTTTATCCACATGTGATTTGGTTCAGCAATACCCATATTTATGGGGATATGATAAAATTAAGTATTTAGATGTATGGATTTAAAAGGATTCCGTTATGGCATCCAAGTATATGTGGGAAGAGACTAAACAAAATATAATACAAAAACTGAGAAACAGGAAGCTACTGTTTATGGATATGGAAAGCAAGATACAAGCAGTGAAAATTTTCTTAGCCCCTGTAGTTTTATATACTGGTCAGGTATATTTTCATCAACTAGAGAAGTTGTGGACAGTAATAAAGAGTTGAAGAATTTTATCTGTGAGGGGAAGAGGGCAAGAGTTGCAATGGATAAGTTTATACTTCCACTAGCCTAAGGTGGTTTAGGATTGTCTGATTTGAAGGGGTATGTTAGGGCGGACCAGCTTTGTAAACCAGAAAAATCTGATTGGGCAAAACACCATTTTCACCAAAGGCCCACAGAGAAAAGCTGCATAGTTAAATCCAATATATTACTTAAAATAAACACAAAAAAACAGGTTCTTATAACTGGAAAACACAGGGTGAACACAACCTTTGAGTGATAAGTGCTTTTGTTCCTTTTATTATAAATTATGAAACTTCATAACACTACCAAAGTTCGTTTATAGGAGTGTTAAAAATATGAAGTATATATCTGAAAAGAATAACAAACGTGAAACTGTGGGACAACGGGGAAAAAATGAGAAAGTGTGGTGCTTGCAGAAGTGTGTATGTCTATATATATATATATATATATATATTTATATATATATATATATATATATATATATATATATATATATATATATATATATATATATGACACTATGTATGGTACCATAAGTAATCACCAAAGGGTCTTTTATATAAAAGACAATTTTGATTGTAACACCAAAGGAGTGATATACATCACCACTTGCTTAACATGTACTGCCTTTTGTATAGGAAAGACTGAAATTTCTCCTAAAAAATCTATCCACACATGCATGCCAGGGTAATCCTATGGGCTAGGCTTGTAAAGGCTCCAGGATCATTAGCCTAGTACACACCTATGAATGTATGCCATCTGGAAAAAGATACTACAAATGCTGTTTCTAGACACTCCATAAACTGTCCTGATTTAAAAAAAAAACATTTTCTGTATTTTGGAAAAAAGTCGTGGTGAATGATTGGGTGGGGGGGATTAGTCATCATCTGTCAAATATAGACACACACATTGGCAGATGTTGTTAAATGCCACCCAGCCCTGGGGATAAATGACAGAATATCAATAAGTAGTTTACTAGCACTGAAATTGTACATTAAACTGCAAGGAGTTTAAAAGTTCTTATTTTTGCATCAAGTTTAATTGATTTCTTTTGACATTTTCCCAAAATGTAGTGGGTTGGAGATTAGGTTGCTGTTCACAAGTCCTGAATTTGTTTATTATATACTGTATTTTATATTATAATACAACATCCCAGCCCCACTGTAGGATGCACAAGCCAGTGTATTTCTTTGTGCCGGCCCCAAGCCCGTATAAATGGGAAGAGTTACATCAGGAAGAGCATCCGGTGTAAAATTTTTGCCAAATAAAATATGCAGACAATACAGATTTCCATACCAGGTTGTTTGAGGCCGTTGTTACCAATGACTGCCTCCAGTACTGTTAGCCAGCAGGGTGCTGGAGGAAATTGGGCTACTGTTGGCTGAAGCAGAAGGAGAAGAAGAGGGGGAAGACATGCCCAAAGACAGAAGGAGAGGAGGACAGTTAGGAGTGTGGATGTGAGGGTAGGAACTTTGAATGTTGGCAGTATGACTTCTAAAGGGAGAGAGCTAGCTGATATAATGGAGCAAAGGAAGGTTAAACTAATGTGCGTGCAAGGGACCAGATGGAAGGGGAGTGTATCAGAGGTGGGTTCCATTTGTTCTACCATGGTGTGGATGGGAGAAGCAGTGGGGTGGGGGTTATCCTGAAGGAACAGTATGTCAAAAGTGTTTTGGAGGTGAAAACAATGTTGATAGGGTGATGTTTCTGAAGCTGGAAATAGATGGTGTGATGATAAATATTGTTAGCGCATATGCTCTGCAAGTTGGGTGTACTGTGGATGAGAAGGAAGAATTTTGGAACGAGTTGGATGAAGTAGTGGAGAGTATACCCAGGCGTGAGAAAGTGGTGATTGGAGTGGATTTCGTTGGGCATGTTAGTGAGGAGAACAGAGGGGATGAGGAGGTGATGGGTAAGTATGGTGTTAAAGAGAGGAATGCAGAGGGTCAGATGGTAGTGGATTTTGTGAAAAGGATGAACATGGCTGTGGTGAATATGATTTTAAGAACAGGGAGGAGCATAGGGTGATGTACAACAGTGGAGGAAGATGCACACAGGTGGATTATATCCTATGCAGGTGGGCCAGTCTGAAGGAGATTGGAGACTGCAAGGAGATGATGGGAAAGTTTAGTTAGGCAGCATAGGATAGTGGTCTGTACAATGACATTAGTGATCAAGAAGAAGAGGAGAGTGAGGATAGTGCCAAGGATCAAATGGTGGAAATTGAAAAAAGGATGACTGTAAGGTGGAGTTCAGGAAAGAGTCAAGACTGTGTGGCTGTGAATTGTTACCAGATAGCTGGGCAGCCACAGCAGAGGTGGTAAGGGTGACAGCTACATAAGTACTTGGTGTGACATCTGGACAGAGGAAGGAGGACAAGGAGACCTGGTGGTGGAATGAGGAAGTACAGGCGAGTATACAGAGAAAGGGGTTGGCGAAGAAGTGGGATTGTTGGAGAGATGAAGAAAGTAAGACAGAAATATAGGGAGATGAGGCATATGATAGAGAGGGGTGGCAAAGGCTAAAGATAAAGCATATGGTTAGTTGTATGAAAGGCTGGACACTAAGGAGGGGGATAAGGACCTTTACCAATTGGCAACACAGATGGACCGAGTAGGGAAAGATGTGCAGCAGGTAATGGTGATAAAGGATAATGAGGGAAACGTACTCATAAGCGAGGAGTGTGTGGTGAGCAGATGGAAAGAGTACTTTGAGGGGCTGATGAATGAAGAGAATGAGAAAGAGAGATAGAGGGTTAGATGATGTAGGGATAGTAAATCAGGAAGTGCAATGGATTAGCAAGGAGGGAGGAAGTAAGGAAAACTATGAAGAAGAAGAAGAATGGAAACATGACATACCTATGAAAGCATGGAGGTGTTTAGGAGAGATGGCACTGGGTTTTTTAATCAGATTGTTTAACGGATTCTTGCAAAGTGAGAGCTTGCCTGAGGAGGGGAGAATTGTATTGATAGCGATTTTTAAGAATAAGGGTGATGTACTAAGTACAGAGGGATAAATCTGATCAGCCACAGCATGAAATTATGGAAAAGAGTAGTGGAAGCTAGGTTAAGAAGGAAGGTGATAATTAATGAACAGCAGTACGGTTTCATCCCAGGAAAGAGCATTACAGATGCGATGTTTGCTCTGAGGGTGTTGATGGAGAAGTATAGAGAAGGTTAGAAGGAGTTGCATTTTGTCTTTATGGACTTAGAGAAAGCATATGACAATGTGCCTAGAGAGGAGTTGTGGTATTGTATGAGATGGTCAGGACT
Source organism: Protopterus annectens (assembly GCF_019279795.1). Classification (NCBI taxonomy): domain Eukaryota; kingdom Metazoa; phylum Chordata; order Ceratodontiformes; family Protopteridae; genus Protopterus; species Protopterus annectens. Next base: position 1,095,812,912 of record NC_056735.1, on the reverse strand, counting down.
GGCAGAGAAGTATGTTCAGAAGTCCAGGATATGTATGAGGGCAGTGTAACAGTGGTGAGGTCTGCGGTAGGAGTGATGGATGTGTTCAAGGTGGAGGTGGGATTACATCAAGGATCAGCTCTGAGCTTTTCTTATTTGCAATGGTTATAGGATGACAGACAAGATCAGACAGTAGTCCCTGTGGACTATGATGTTGGCGGATTACATTGTTATTTGTACTGAGACTAGGGAACAGGTTTAGGAGACCCTGGAAAGGTGGAGATGTGCTCTAGAGAAGAGAGGAATAAAGGTCAGCAGGGCTAAGACAGAATATATGTGTGTGAATGAGGGAGAGGACAGAGGGATGGTGAGGATTCAGGGAGTTGAGTTGGTGAAAGTGGACGAGTGTAAATACTTGGGATCAAGAGTTCATAGTAATGGTAAGTGTGGAAGAGAGATGAAGAGAGTACAGGCAGGGTGAAGTGGGTGGAGAAGAGTGTCAGGAGTAATTTGTGACAGACGAATACCAATAAAAATGAAAAGGAATGTCTACAAGATGGTAGTAAGACCAGCCACGTTATATGGGTTGGAGATGGGTCACTGACAAAAAGACAGGAGTCAGAACTGGAGGTGGCAAACTTAAAGATGTTAAGATTTGCACTGGGTATGATGAGGATGGACAGGATTAGAAATGAGTATATTAGAGGGTCAGCTCAGGTTGGACAGTTTGGAAACAAAGCCAGAGAGGTGAGATTGCATTGGTTTGGACATGTGCTGAGTATACTGGGAAAAGGATGCTAAAGATGGAGCCGCCAGGTAAGAGGAAAAGAAGGTCTAAGGTAAGGTTATGGATCTGGTGAGAGGGGACATGCAGGTGGTTGGTGTGGCAGAGCAAGATGCAGAGAACAGGAAGAAATGGAAACAGATGATCACTGTGGCAACCCTTAATGGGTACAGCCAAAAAAGAAGAATATTTTATGTTATAATACATTTTAACTATTTTCAAACTTATGATTTGTTACATATTACAAAAGTTACTATGTTTTTAACAATTTATTACATTTACTTTCGTCTATTAGTTTTTTTCTACACTGTATTTAAGAGAATACAAGCCTTTTATATAACATGGTTGCTTTACGAAGGAAATCAGGTGGTACTAGGCTATCGGCCCTAGGGCCTATACAAGCCTAGCCATAACAATTCCATGGCTACTTCTTCCCACACTATTTACTTCCCTGGACCACTGTCTAGCAGGGCGACTGATGTGATCTCTGGGGTGAATTTCCTTTCTCCCATCCAGTCATCAAGGTTCCTTTTGAAGAGGGCCAAAGAGGTGCTCTGCTTGACATGTATGGGGAGTCTCTGGGTCAGGAACCTATCCCTCCAGCATGTTTTGTTTATTGTTGTAACAAGATTTAGATCCCTGGAGCGTGTGGCTCTGAGGGATTGGGATTTCTTTAAGTGTAGCATGTCCAACAGCTTTGGGTTTGACATGGTCTTGTATGTTAAGCAGAGATCGCCTCGGTGTAGACGATATGCGACAGAGTATAGCTGGTGTTTTTTAAGGCGGTCAGCATAGGGCATCTGCTTTAGGCCTGTGATTCTTTTAGTGAGGTATTTCTATGGCCTTTCTAGTTGTTGCAGATGTCTTGGGAGGTACATACCAAATGGGGCATTGTATTCTATAATAGGTCTAATGAGGGATGAGTACAGTGGGACAATGACCTCCTTTTTTACGGATGAAAAGCCCTTAGTGATGAGGTGTGCCACATAGAAGGATTTCCTGACTGTTGTGGCGATGTGGTTATTGAAGGTGAGACCACTGTCCACCTGTGTCCCTAAGTCTCTTATCACACTTTCGGTGTTTAGTGTACTGCCACCTATGTGATAATTCACAGGTACATGGTTTTTCCCAAAGGGGATAACTGTACATTTCTTGGCATTGAGCTTGAGCCCATGGCTCTGGCACCAAACATCTATTTCTGTAAGGCCCTTTTGTAGAGTATCCACATCATTTGGGGATTCAGTAATGGCTCCCAGTTTGCAGTCATCTGCGAACTTTGTTAGCCAGAGTCCCTTAGTGTTGGCCTGTACTTCAGAGAAGTAGATGCCAAACAAGAGAGGTCCCAGGACTGAACCCTGAGGTACTCCACTTGTCTGGAGCTGAATTTGGAGTCAGCTACTTTTACAGTGTAGGTTCTGTCAGTAAGCCAGTTCAATTAATAAAGTGTGTTGATAGGGTTTTACTGGTTTATAAGGAAATGAGGTGTTCAGAAGTTATCTGATGAAATTCCATAAATTATAATAAAGGAAGGAAAGTGCTTATCACCCAAATGTTGTGTTCACAATTCACGAATTGTTTCCAGTTACAAGAACCCATTTTCTGTTTGTTTTTTTAGTTTTCACTTTTAATTGTTTTGGGTTACATAAAAGTAAGACCATTTCACATGTTCAGTACATTTCTCCTGAACAGTATACATCTTAACATGAAAACAAAGAGATACCTTAATTGAAAACAGTTCAAGAAATGTACATGCAATGGTTAAGCATTATTAGAGAATGAGATACAGAGAGAAGCAGTGTATCGACATATTCAGTATATTGAAGTACAGAAATATGAGTCAGTGGTTTTCTTTGACAGTAGTAACTGCAGATACAGACTGTAGCAGCCCTCTTTTTCTCCTAGATAAAATCCTTCACCTCTTTATTAAATACAATCCACAACTTCTACATTGGTTGACAAAAATTTGCCTGATGTGTGTATAAAACTAAAGGGATTAAAAACATTGTTGCTGCATGTATTATGCTAGCTATATCCATAGGCCAGTTTCCCAGTTTTTGTATTATCTTTTTTTGTCTCTTCCACATATCCTTATCTGCCAATAATTTGTAATCCATACCACTAAATACTTCATTTTATCATGTCCCCATAAATATGGGTACTGCTGAACCAATGTATGTGTTGGTACATAGTTTATAACTATAGGTTTTGTTGTACCTTCGGCAATTTTATATAAAAAAAAACTGTCTCAAAATATTCCACATCAGTGAGATTGTCTGCAAATAAAGCCAACATTTCTTGAACACCAAACCAATTATAATTTTGAATTCCTGAGCCCCTTTTCTTTTTCTTTTTCTTTTTTTTTTTGCTAATGGTTCTAAACATAATGCAAGTAAGAAAGGGTAAAGAAGACACCACTGCCTTGTTCCCCTGTTCAGACCCAGCCTATCAGAGAGGAACCCTTCCACATTGATTGTTGCTTTCAGTCCTTTATACATCCTTCTAAAGAACCTTATTATTGTATCAGGAAATGTAAAATGCTTCCTATTCCCAACTCACAAAATCCCAGTTTACGCTGTGTAATGCTTCCTCTGCATCATGATCCACCAATAACAGCGGTATATTCTTACATTCTGCTTCCCTGTGGATTGTCATTCTTCTGTTAATGTTGTCACATGTTTGTGTCCCCTATGCAAAAACATACTGGTCCATATCTATCAATTTTGACAACCCCTTTGCCATTCTTTTAGCCTTTATAGGCACAAACACTTAATAATCATGGTTTAAAATTGAAGTGGGTCTGTATGAAGCTGGATCAGATGAGTCTTTCCCATTTTTATGTATTACAGACACCAAAGCTTTTTCCAGGATTTTAGTGCCTCCCCTCCTTTTAATGAAGTGTGGAAAAAATCTTCCAAATCTTCATCACTTTCTTCCTTCCTAGCTTCCAAACTTCCACTGGGATGCTATCTATTCCTGGAGACTTTCCTGCAGATTGGTTATGCATCACCATTTGTATCTCCTCTTAACTGTTAGTTGTTGGGCTTCGTATGCCTCTAACATTGGCATATTTAAGTTTTTCTTAAATATTTCCTTTTCTGCTTTTTCATGATTTCTCTACTTTCTTCCAGTTTTCATTAAATTTCTGAAATGTAATACTTTTACAGTATCTCTGCCTATTTATCTTGTTATAGGCTCTCTAAGTTTGGCAACAACCCTTTCTACTTTCTGTTGCCAATTATGTAATGCCAAAAGTTTTCTTGCTGTGGAGTTATCAAAAAACAGGTGCCTAATCGCAGTCTTTGTTTTCTGGCGCAGTCAGACATAACCCGGTTAACAAATGTAATAACTAAATAAATAAATATTATCCAGATACTCCCTTGTTTTCTCTTTAGCACTCAGCAATAGCACCTCTTTTTGTTCTGTGAGATTCCCCTTATTTTGTAATACTTTGTTTGTCAGCCCTCTAAGTAATTCTTATTACTTCTTAACCAGAACTCTCTTTTATTTCTACCCTATTTTTAAAATCCATTTTCATTTTGTCCCACTCACTAGCTGTAACTTCTGGAGTGCTTTCTATCTTCCCTAATAACCTCCAGATAATTTCCACTACCTATTCCTTAAATTCCTGTCTTTTTAAGGTAGTTAGAGATGTGCTAATGTCTCATCTTTATTTCATTACCCTGTATTTTTATCTTAGTAATTATTGGCTCATGACCTACAATAGTTATTGGATGCGAGTCAACATTCTCAATTAAGTGCACGTGTTCCTGTGAAATATAATTCTGTCTAGTCTAGCCAATTTATTATACCTTGGGAAAATATATCAATTCTGTTGGAGTTCATGCTACCAAATTCACATCTTTCATACCAAATATGTTCATAAATTTCTTCAGAAATCTACCCCCTTTTGTTATATTTTTCCTTCTTGCCCCCCCAGATACACCGTCATTATTGCAAATCAGATTCCAATCCCAGCTGAAAGCTGATTATTTCTTAACAAATAATGTGAAGTTGTTCAGTCTCGCCATTTGTTCTTTACATGTGGGCTCAAGTCAAGTAAATGCAACTCAAGGAAGGCTAAAGACCTAGGAGCAACCGCTCCGAATTTCTAAAGACAAAACTATAATATCCAGTTAACTCACTGAACATCAATTGCAAGAAATATGAGAAGTCTCACAAATATCAGATCCCTGATAGTCTAAATAAGTAATTATATATTCTTCTAAGAAGAAAAAAAGGTTACTGGCCCGAAAATCGTGCGATCCATTGCAGCGGCAAACTAGATCTGGGGTTGGGAGGAGAGCATCATGGGATAGGGACTGTGCCTTGAGCTTGGAAAGCGGCCAACTCGGAGCCGATGGATCGGCTCCGAACCCACGTGTAAAGAACAAAGGCGAGATGAACAACTCACATGGAACGTTATGGTAAGAACATAACTTCTTTTTTTTAAGCTACATATTAACAGTTTTAAGTGTAATATGCCAGTGTAATCCTTGTCTCTTTTTGGTAGCCCCTTACTACCACAAATCTGCGTTTATTACCCTTTTTTCCCTTGACTATCACTGTTAGAGCTCCCCTAGAAATTAATATTAAGTAATCTACTTTTCCTTTAAGTATTTAATATTATTAGTATAATATATAATCTATATATATATCCTTAGGTCCTATGTATATATATATATATATATATATATATATATATATATATATATATATATATATATATATATATCCTTATAAGGTATCCTTAGTATCCTTTAGGAATTCTTTCCTTTGTATCTATACATGTGAGACCATTCACATTCCAAGATATTAGGGAATGTGCTGCCATTATGGTAAGAAGTCATTATTCCCACCTGTTATATAGGGCAACTTTTTAAAAATGTCTAATTCCAGCTTTTGTGATACATTCGCTCATTAATTTTTAGCAGGTTAATCCATTATACAGTTTTTCTTTTCATCAACATTGGAACCTATGTCACATTTTTACAAGATTTTTTATTTTAATAAAACCCCCTCAAACAAACCAAAAAAAACACCCCCGTAACCCATTAACGTGATACAAACACACATAACTATGTTCATCTTTAGATAATGAAGTTTAACCTTCCTGAAAACATTTGTGCCAGACAGCTAACAGGTCCTAAGTAACATGAAATTGAGGTTATCCATACTAAGGATGATTTATTGCTTTTACTTTTATTTACACTAATTGCTGTCTGTTCTTTTTTATCTTTATTACCCTCAATGTGAAAACTACTTGCATGCTTTCAGAAATCATTAACTTTTAGTCTTGAAGAAACCAGTGTTCTGTCCTTTATTGCCCCATTATCAGAAAAGTTATAATAATTTAATATTTAATTAATAAATTAATTATATTATATTAATTAATATATTATAATTTAAATAAATAATTTAATATTATAAGGAAACCTAAGAGAAAAAGAAAAATGTAGTCCTCTGTAGCAGCCTGAAAGACCAGCTGAAACATTTATTGCTATAAGAAAACTTTTCATTAAATTCTGCATTGTCATATTTACTTATTTCCACTTAAAGATTATTAGATTAAGCCAAGGGACTTAGTCCAGACATTCACCAATGCAGACGGATAAAATGTATCATCTCTACATATATTATGATCTGTGTACTTTTATACCCCAATCCCCACTTAAGCATTCCAAGATTACAGCCTATTAAGTTAAACAGGCTTTTGTCTAGATTTTCTTCTCTCGCTCTCTTTTTTTTTTTACTACATTAAATGCCTACATTTCTTAATACCAAAAAAAGAGAGATAAAAAAGAAGGAAAAAAACATCTGTTTACTTCTATCACATAAAATGATGTACTCTAAAATATGCATTTTATATTGCGAAAAGTGTCATAGAAGTACTGTTTAGAAATGAAATTATTTTACTTATCTTTTTTCTTCTTCTTCCCCTCCCTTCAGAGTCCTTCCAAACATTAATGACATGAAGTGAGGCAAATGCTTTTCAGTTTCCCACAAGTTTAACAAAGTGAACAAAAGTCTGCTATTTCCACTTATTCTTATACAACTATATTTCAGTTATTCACTAATTTCCATGTTGCTGATGTTCTTCCTGTATGTATCCCAACTCCAGGTTCTGGCTCAGTTCCAAGGTACTCCACATTCTTCTGGTCAACTCCTGTGCATTTCTCTCACTCAAGCATTTTCCTGTGGAACAGTGGAAAAGGTTTCACTGCCCAAGTCCCTCCATGTGCTTTATCATCAGAAGAATGAGAAGCAGAGCCTCTTCTGTTTGATAGCTCACTTTTTGTTGGACAGACTTTTTTTTTTCCTCCTTAGCATGTTCTGCATCAAAAATGACTATCCTCCAGGAAAACATATTCTGAAGACAGTTGTATAGCAGCTTGAATCTCACACTTGTCTCTTGACATTTCCTGATTAGCATAATAAATGTTTCTCTTTTGACTGGTGTACAGTGAATAATCATTTACCACAAGTACTCTGCTGCCTCCAACTTTTAATACTTTGCTTTTTGCTACAGTTTTGTCAGGATCAATTCTTTCTGCTGCAAGTTTTGCATCTTTACTAATGCAGGTCTTGGCTGCTTTCTCAAGGCCAGATTTGGAGCATACAAGCAGCATGCCCTTTCAGTTAACAGTTCATATTTTGGAATATCAGTCCAGTTGCTTATTTGTGCCTTCTTAAAATTAATACAGTCATTTTCTTCTAGATTCTCTAGTACAGCAGAAAATCTCAGATTTTCCCTATGTGCACTGTCCTCTAATTCTACCATTTTTTGAAACTTCTCATTTTGAACAGTGTCATACTAATCCAGCCTTTTCTTCATTTTGACTTCTGATTTTTGCAGTTTTATCAGCTCATCTAAATACATTTTTAATGCTTCTGTGATGACCTGTCTACCTCGCGTCAGTAATCAAGGAGTCTCAATCCTCACCACTGATATCGGTGAGAGACGGCCACTAAAAACCGAAATGGATTTACATCGAATCTTTCAGATGCAGCTGTCTGCATCAAGCACAGTTTCTCCCAAGAGCACACAGGGAACACTCTCCAGACCTGGGACTGGACTCTCTATCTCTCCAGATCCCAAACAAGACTTACTTTGGAGCACTGTGTCCCAGTTCCAGGTAGTTGACACACCCACAATTGGGTATTTGATTTTCACACACACCCACCCACACTCTCCTGAGAAAGGCTGGCAGAGATTTACTAGCTGTAGCTGCCCAGACTATAAGGTAACCACTGTAAGGCTCTTACAAGGGTATCCAATTATACTGATAAAATTAATACTAATATAAATGATAGATTTATACCACCGAGAAAAGTTCGATTAAAGGCAAACATTTCACCCTGGCTAAGTAAAGCCACCCAGACCCTTATGAAATCCAGAGATAGGGCATGGAAAACATGGGTACAAACCAAACTTCCAGCTGACCTTCTAAAGTATAAAGAACTTAGAAATCAGGCAAAAAAAACTTATCAACAAAGACTTCTATTATAATTCCCCAAAAACATTAAAATCTGATCCAAAAAATTCAGGAATGCTATAAACCAAATACTACATCCATTTAACCGAACTTCAAACTCATGCCTTGACAAGTCACCTGAAGAAACTGCCAATACCTTCAACACCTACTTCATCAAATCCATTTCCAAACTATTTAACCTCAACCTCTCAAACAACAACACTTCAAACCTCCTTATACACCCCTCAACCACTATCTCAATAAGCTCCTTTTTTCTCAAACCTGTCTCCACTGACTGTATCAGAACTCTACTCTCAAAGCTCAAACCATGCTCTGTATCAGCAGACAATATTCCTTCTTACTTTCTCCAGATTGCTGCACACTCCCTTCCTGTTCCTTTTTTCTATACTAATCAATCGCTCCATCTCTGAGTCTAATGTTCCTTTTATCTGGAAAAAGTTTTACACTCTTCCTATTCATAAAGGAATTAACTCCACAGAAATATCTAATATCAGACCAATCGCTATCCTCCCACCTCTCTCCAAAATCCTTGAGAAATGTATACACAAACAAGTTATGCATTATCTCTTACAAGAAAAACTTCTCACTCCAACACATCATGGCTTCCATCCCAAGCATAGTACAACCACAGCTCTACTATCATTTTTCAACACCTTAGCCCTTGCTAAAGATGATCACAAACTTGTATCCTGTCTATTCCTAGACCTTTCTAAGGCTTTTGACACTGTCTCGCACACTCTGCTACTTAATAAACTTGTAGACCTAAACTTCTCCCTTGATACAGTTGCATGATTCTCTAGCTGTCTGTCTGATAGGCTGCAGTCAGTACAATGGGACTCAGCACTATCTACCCCTCTCTCAGTAAGAGCTGGTGTTCCCCAAGGTTCCATTCTTGGACCTCTACTCTTTAATATCTTCACCAACTCGCTCTACTCCTGTTGTCCTCAGTCTAACATTGTCCAATACGCAGATGACTCTACAGTCATAGCTATTGCTAATTCCCCCTTATAACTCCTAACAAATACCCAGACATCTTTCAACTCAGTAGAGACATGGCTCCCTAATAATCAGCTCATCCTCAACCCTAAGAAAACAAAATGACTACTCTTTCTACCTAAATCTGCAAACCACTTTCCTTCTCCATAAGGTCCCTAAACAATACTCCTATAGAAGTCGAAACTAGCACAAAACTCCTTGACATTACCATTGACGACCAACTAAAATTCGATCTTCACATTAACAGTTGTATCAAAAAAAACACCAAAAGCTAGGACTACTGTACAGGAACAACAAATTCCTAACTTCTGAAGCTAGGTTTTCTCTTTCCCATGCCTACCTTCTACCATGATTAACCTATTGTTACCAAATACTCACAAATGTGAACTCCTCCCTACTTACCAAATTAGAATCAATCTACCACAAAATAGCTAGATTTGCATCTTAACAAACATATAAATCTCACCACTGTCTCTCCCTAAAATACCTCAACTGCCCCAAAGTACCTCACCTGTTCCTACAATCTCAGCTCCAAATCATACACTCCATCCTATATCAGCCTGATTTCTGCCCCCCCCCCCCCAAAAAAAAAAAACTGTGAGCCTGTTTTCTACCTTTCCTGTAACTAGTGTTCCAGATACAGGTTTGCTGCATCCAGGACTGTATGTAAGCTTCTGAGCCTCCCAAGCCTTTCTCTGTTGGAGGGAAGCCTTCTAGCTTCTCAATGGGAGTGGTAAGCATTAGGTAACCTGTCTACTACATAAGGAGAGGTTCTGGCCCAGAAGTTGTAGTTATTGGCCATTTGGGCAAACTCTTCCTTCTCTCTCAACTTTCTCATTTGAAAGCCTGCATTTGCACTTGTTTCTGTCCTGTAACTCGTCTAGTGTAGATACAGATTCTTAGTTTTAGCACTTAAATTTGCTTATTCATGCTCAGCACTTGTTCAGAACTTATAAGCACTAAATAAGCTACTAATTACTGTAGCACTCAGTCTTCCTCATTACCTAGAGGAAAACAGTTTTTGTACTTATTTTTCTCACTTGCTTAGAGAAAAACAGCTCTTGTACTCACTCTCCTCACTTATCTAGAGGAAAATAGTTTTTTATTCAGGCATGTCCAAGGGTCAGCTCCCAGTGTTCTCTCCTGGCTGTCTGATGAATCTGGGCATCTTGAGGCAATGTAGAAATTGCCTCATGTACACAGACAACCCTCTCCTCCTACCACCCAACACTACAACCTGTGAGAGATGCACTTATCTAGCCCAACTGGAGGTAAAGCTCTCTCCAACCAAGACTGAACTTGACAGTCATGAGGAGAAGGTAAACATTTGCACCACACCACACTCATCACAGTCTCACTAAATCTACACCACCAAAATCCACACATAGTAACACAAAAGCATTTGTGGAGGCTCTCAATAATGATCTGTCTAAGCAACAGAGACCTCCAAAACAGAAACGCAAGCAACCTCCATCCCCCAACACAACCCAAATGACACATAGCCCGCAGACTCAGTGTGCCACTCAACCACAGCCAGTAAGGCAAAACAACGTACCCAACACACTAGTCATAGGTGACTCTATAGTCAGGCACACTGATGTCCTGCTCACCAGGCTAAACAAGGAGAAGGTTACTGTCAGCTGCCTATCTTTTGCCAGGATCCGCCACATAACCCACGCACTCAGGTCACTCCACAACAAGTACAAATATGACTCTGTCATTGTCCATGTTGGTGTGAATGACCTGAAATGTACCTCCCTGGACTACATGAAGAGAGACATGGAAGAGCTCTCCAATCTTGTAGCCCAGGCAGGTATGACCCTAGCCCTGAGTAGCATTCTGCCATCGCCCCGAATGATATGGCAGTACAAGGACAAAATGATTGACTTCAGCAATTGGCTAAGCTTCTGCTGTCATTCTAAGGGGATCCAGTATCTGTCTGCTTGGGATGACATGGTCGACAGACCACGATGCTTTGCCACAGATGGCCTGCACCTGTCGTCCCTGGGATTCCGGATACTGGCTAAGGCTCTTGCTGCCCCTATAGTGCCTTTTTTAGGCAAGGTTGAAATAACAAATTCACCACCGTAACAGGAACAGGCAAGCAAAAACTGAGGGTAATGCTACTCAGTGCTAGAATTCTAAATCTCAATTTGCACTAACTCGAGGCACTCCTTAAAATGGAGAGCATTGATATCTGTGCAGTGACTGAGACCTGGTTTAAGGCTCCAGAGAGCACCCCTGCACTACCAGGCTATAACTCATACACACTTTTCGGCCATGTAACCTGGACCGAAACACCAAAGGCAGAGGTCTGTCCATATTCATTAAGGATATCCACACCTCCAGGCTAGTTGCTCAGCATAATGCATCCGAGGTTATCCAAGTGCAACTAACTCTGGGCAAAACTGCAATCCAAATTGTAGCTTGCTACAGATCCCCCACCATGCCCCAGAATTCCCACTCCTCTTTTCTTGATGTACTGGAAAATATTAGGGTTCAGCCAAACACCGTAATAATGGGCGACTTCAACTACCCCACCATTGACTGGGAAAACTACTTGTGTACCAACTCCTTAGCTCAACGCTTTCTGGAATTCATAAACTCCAATGCCCTGGATCAACTTATCCACACCCCCACCAGGGGCAACAATATCCTAGACCTAGTCATTACTAACATGAGTGACCGGTGTTCCACACCTGAAGTCAACTCCTCGTTGGTCCGATCCGACCATAAGCTAATCACCCTTGATATCCACATCCCGCCCCCACCCCCCATTAAGGAAACTTTGGTAAAAAATTTCTCAAAAGCCAAATTCATGCTTCTTAAGACAGAAGTGGTGAACTTCATGGCACCCATGCAGATGGACAATACAGTTACAACTGCTGAATCCTACACAAATGCACTCTATAAGCACTTACATGAGTGCATGGATCATGCTATCCCAAACAGAACCAAGACGCTAGCCTCCAAAAAAAGGAAGCCAATCTGGTGGTCCCCTACCATAAATAAACTGTACAACAGAAGGAAGAAACTGTTGCAAAAGAGAGTAAAATCCATGGTCAGCCTCAGTAAGAAGCTGTGATCCCTTATAAGATCCTCCAAAGCTAGCTACGAAAACAAAATCACCACTAATTTCATGGGCAACCACAAAGCATTCTATAGCTATGTCAAGAATCTCGATGGCAACACCCAGATCTGCTCTGAGTTACAGCACAAAGGCACGAAAATTACAGAACCAACAGATATTGCCATCATCCTGGCAGATAGATTCAGTGCTAACTTTACCCCCCCCCCTAAAGGGCCCATATCTATACAGGAAGAATGCAGAGTCCCTGTAATCACAACTACGCAGGTAAAAGCTGCACTCTCTAAAGCCAAAAACACAGCATCCATGGGACCAGACAACATCACAGGCTGCGTTTTACATGGACTTTAGAACGAACTGGCTCCCCACTTAAGCACCATGTTCAATAATAGCCTCACATCAGGCTTTGTGCCCACTGAATGGCGCACAGCAACAGTTATCCCACTCCACAAAGGGGGAGCCACCACTGATCCTGGGAACTATCGACCTATTAGCCTGACGAGCCTGGTCTGCAAGGCCATGGAACGTATCATCATGGAACTCATAAACTAAGACATTGGTAACCTCCAAACTCTGGATCCCACCCAGTTTGGGTTTGTGAAAGGCAGATCATGCCTCCTGAACCTGATCGACTTCTTTGAGGCAGTCACCAAAGCCGTAGATGAGGGTAAGGTGGTTCTCACAGCCTATCTTGACCTCGCCAAGGCTTTCAACACCATCCCCCATTCTGGAATTATAGCCAAACTCACTAAATTAGGTATAAATCCCTACATCACAAGATGGGTTGCCAACTGGCTCACTGACAGAACCCACACTGTAAAAGTTGCAGACTCCAAATCTGACCTCAAAGCAGTGACAAGTGGAGTACCACAGGGTTCAGTCCTGGGACCTCTCTTGTTTGGTATCTATTTCTCTGAAGTACAGGCTAACACAGAAGGCCTCTGGCTAACGAAGTTCGCCGATGACTGCAAACTAGTAGCCATAGTCAAGTCCCCAAATGATGTGGACATCCTACAGAAGGGCCTCGCTGAGACAGATGCCTGGTGTCAGAGCCATGGCCTCAAGCTCAATGCCAAAAAGTGTGCAGTGTCATCCCCTTTGGTAAAAACTCTGTACCCAAGAACTACCACAGAGGCAGCAATCTACTTAACACCGAATGCATGATGAGACCTTGGGACCCAGGTGGACAGTAGTCTCTCCTTTGATAGTCACATCACCACAGTAGTCAGGAAGTCATTCTACATGGCACACCTCATCATAAAAGGTTTCTCATCCAGGAAAAAAGAGGTCATTGTTCCCCTCTACTCGACACTCATTAGACCCATTATAGAGTACAATGCCCCTTTTGGAATGTACCTCACAAGACATCCGCAGCAGCTGGAAAGGCCACAGAAGTACCTCACAAAGAGGATTACTGGCCTCAAACAAATGCCCTGCACTGATCACCTCAAAAAACTTCAGCTTTACTCCATAGCATATCGCCTACTCCGAGGTGATCTCTGCCTAACATATAAAGCTATGTCAAACCCAGAGCTGTTGGACATGCTACACCTAAAGAAATCCCAATCCCTCCGAGCTACGCGCTCTAGGCACCTAAACCTTGTCACCACAATAAACAGGACATGCTGGAGGGATAGATTCCTGTCCCAGAGACTTTCCATACTCTGGAACAGGCTACCAATCTATGTCAAGCAAAGTTCTTCATTAGCACTCTTCAAGAAAAATCTTGATGAGTGGATGGGAAATAGGAAATACACCCCGGGGATCGCTTCTGTGTCTCTGCTCGACAGTTGCACAGGAAAATAGCTTTCTTGGGTGGCGTAAGCCAGGGAACCTTGTTGGCTAGGCTTACGTAGGCCCTTGGGTTGATAGCCTAGTGTACCTACTATTTCATCCTATGCTTCCTGTGCAACCTCCAAAGCTGCTTCTATACTCTGCTCCCTGTAATTCTTGTGTAACCTATTAAGTTTCTGCTACTCTGCATACAAAAGCCTTATATTTACTCAACTCTCTTTTTAAACCAATACATACAACTTATTCTACTTTTTTAACATTCTCATTTTTGTTTATAGTATTGTTTTATCTGTCAGCAATCTACATGCATGTACCATACATAACTACCAAAATTCTCTATTGCTATTTTTATCGAAATGTATCTGTATTGCTGTTTTTATTGTATTGTATATCTGTGGAGCTTTTCTCCCTGGGCTTCCGCTAAAAAAGGGCAGTAACTCAGTTGGACACTCCCCGTCAACAAATATAAAATAAATAAGTAACATAAAATAAATAAATAAGTAGAGTGTAACCAAAGCAGCAAGGCTTTTTGGAGTGGCCACAGCATCACTAAAATAAGCAAAAATACTGTTAAGATATTAAAAGTATTCTCTGAAAGACCAGCTACAATGAAAAGTATAAAAATATTTGATAAATAATAAAATAGAAAACATGAAAATACTAAATATCTAAGTACAGTAAACACCAGAGTTTCAATCACAGGAGAAATAAAAATTAACACAGACAGATTGACACAGATGCAGAAAAACAATACGTAACTAATCTTACTGTATTTCCTGACTGGCTAAAGAATAATTATTCCCTAGTTAAGGTAATTAATACAGCAAGGCAAGATGAGCTGCTGAGATGCTTACTTCCACAAGGGGACGTGAGACCCATTCTGGACCTCATTAATCTCAATCAGTTTGTAAATAACTCCAAGTTCTGCTGGTCATGGTTCGGTCCATTCTACATTTTCAATAGAAGGGTGATTGGATGTGCTCTATCTAGCTCCAGGACATGTACTATCACATCAAAATGAACAGATGCTACCAGAGATACCTGGGCTTTAAGCTGGAGGCCAGTTACTATCAGTTCAGAGCCTTGCCTTTGGTCTCATTACAACCCCCAGGGTGTTCACTAAGTATGTGGCAGTGGTAGCAGCTCACCTGAGGCTGTAAAGATTCAAAGTGTTTCCTTACCTAGATGACTGGCTTCTCACCAGCCCAACCAGACATCTCCTTGAGAAGGCCAGGAACTACTTATTCTAGTTATGTCAGTCTTTAGGAATCACAGTCAATTATGCCAAATCCCATGAACAACCTCTTCAAGTCTTGGAGTTTATATAAGCTCACCTGGATGCCACCAGTCAGTCTGCCTTTCTTCCATCAAACAGAGAACAGTCCATAACATTGCAGATGAGACAGAATCTCTTACGCCCTTCTACCTAGCAAGACTGGTCCTTCAGCTTTAGGGTCAATGGCGACTGCTATAAACTTGGTTCAGATGGGTCGATTCTATATACATGTTCTTCAATGAACTCTAGCTGTTCAGTGGTCAATTCTTCAACATCCTTTGTCCTCACTGACAAAATGTACTTGGGTTTGCAAACATTTCCTGCTTTGGTGGACACAGTCCAGCAAAGTTTGTCAGGGATGCCCTTTTGTGTTTCCAGCCCCAGTAGCCATGGTGACTATGGATGCTTCCCAGTGGGGGGACATTTCTTGAGATGGATGGCCCAAAGCACATGGTCCCCAGAAGAGACCAATCTGCATATCAGTATCATGTAGATGAGAGTGGTCCTCCAAGCATTGCAGCCATTTCAGGACTCCATCCCTTTGGGAATGATTGCTATTCAAACAGACAATATGTCCGTAGTTTGGTGCATCAGCAAACAAAGGGGGACTTCAGCCCACCCACTTTGTCAAAAGCAGTGAGAGCCTGGCAGTGGGCAGTCTCCTCCAACCACTTTCTTATGGCAATGCACATCCCAGGAAAAGCCAATATGCTAGTAGACAAACTCAGCAGGTCCATTCTGATGCCTCACAAGTGGTTTCCTAACCAGTTGATGGTGGAGATGATTTTCTGGCAATGGAGTCATCCTTGCTGTGATCTATTCGCCTCTCCCTACAGCAACAAGTACAACATGTTCTCTACCCTGACCACCCCCCCACCTCTCAGGAGCCACCGAGAGAGTATGTAGTCCACATTTGACTCTCTGGTCTCCTTTATGCTTGTCCTCCCATTCCTGAAATCCCCACATTTCTACAGAAAGCACTTCAGTTGAAGAGCAAAGTTACCCACATAGCCCCTTTTTATCTTATTCAGGTGTGGTTCCCCTTTTTGTGGTCTCATCTTCTGTGTCCACCTTGGATATTAGATCTCAGTCCAGATCTGATCTCTCATCCTTCAGGGATGACACATCCAGACATTGCAGGCCTGAAGTTTGACTGTATGGTTTCTTCAGTTCTAATAGTAGTTGGAAAACAACTGGAAACAACATTAACCCACTTGAGGAAATTCTTCTATGGGCCTCATATAATATCAAGCTTGAGACATACATCCTAGGAGATGTGAACATTGACTGGAACAATATCACTGCCAGTAACCCCACGATTTCAATCAATCTATGTAATTTCACCAAACTCACAAATGCTATAACCAAACCTAATAAAAATAACCCCCCAGGCTCCATACTGGACTGGATCCTTGTCTCCCACCCAAACAAAATCTCCCACACTGGCACCTTCCCAGACTCTATCAGTGATCACTTACCAGCCTTCATCCGTAGAGCAATCCCCTCCTCTCCTCATCTACACTGATATAGCCATACTTGGAATCTCAACAACTTTAACCCTACAACTTTTTCCAATTCTCTCAAACTGATAAATTGCGACACTCTTAAAAACTCTACCTCTGGACAGTGCTGTCGAGTTCTTAAACTCAGCCTTCTTAGACACTTTTAACTCCCAAGCCGCTGCAAGAATAAAACGTATAAAAAACAATTCTGCCTCTTGGCTTAGTAAATATACCAAAACACTCATGCAACAAAGGGACAAGACCTGGAAATTCTACCATCGTAATAGGCACCCTGACACCCTTCTTAAATATAAACAACTCTGCAACTTAGCCAAAAAACGTATTATACAAGACAAAAAGGTATACTATATCAAACTCCAGTCTAACCACTCCTCTAACCTCAAACAATTCTGGAAAACTATCAACTCACTTCTCAACCCAGGCACCAAAAACTACCCTTACCCTGACACTAGTAAATCTGACCCAGAAATAGCTACTCTGTTCAACTCCTTCTTTACTAACGCTATAGCAGAACTCAGTAAAACATTCCCAAACAACAACACCTCCCCTCAAATCAAACCCTCTGCCCAACCTTCCACCCCAAACTCACCTCCCATATTCCACCTCAAACACATCCCCACCTCATATATAAAAAAACTTCTCGCTAAGCTTAAGCCTTGCTCCAATGCCCCTGACAATATCCCCTCACTCTTTTTAAGAATTGCAGCAGACAGCATCATCATTAGCATACTCATCAACAGATCCATACAATAATCATATGTCCCCAAACAGTGGCATGCAGCCTTTATCCTACCCCTCCGTAAAGGAGGCAAAAATAATATCTCCAACGTCCGACCCATAGCAATTCTCTCCCTTATTTCAAAAATTCTTGAGAAATGCATCCACCTCCAGCTCATGCCATTCATTACACATAACCAACTCCTCACCCCAACACAACATGGGTTCTGTCCTAGCCATAGCACAATAACAGCTCTTCTCTAGACATCATAAACTATGCCCGTGACTCCGGAGAACTTGTATCCACAGTCCTCCTTGACCTCTCCAAGGCTTTCGACACAGACTCCCATACCCACCTTCTTCACTACCTTTCCAATCTTAACCTCTCATAAAACACCATTACCTGGTTCAGCAGCTACCTCTCTGACAGATCTCAGGCAGTAAAATGGAAGACTGGCACCTCAGCCTTCCTTCCCACCCCAACCAGGGTATCCCAGGGTTCCATTCTTGGCCCTATGCTCTTCAATATCTTCATTAATGATTTCCATGCAGCCATTCCTAACACTAAGAAAGTACAATATGCAGATGACTCAACTTTAGTTTGCTCTGCATCAAACCTCCCCGAGCTCCAAACAAAAACTCAAACTGCCTAATCAACTACCGAGAACTGCATGCTCCAAAATCACCTCTCTTTGAATGCCAACAAATCAGAGATCCTTCTATTCTCTTCCTCGAAATCTATCCACCTAGACAAAACCTTTTTCAAGATTACAAGCCTTGCCAACTCCACTATAAAAGTTGTTCCTTTTGCTAAACAGCTTGGAGTTACTATTGACGAACACCTAAAATTTGATACCCATATTCAGCTAAATATAAAGAAAACCCATCAGAAACTTGGCATGATGTACAGAAACTCCTGCTTCCTCTGCCCCTCAACAAGACAGACCCTCGCCACTACCTTCACTAATGTATGGTGCTCCCCTACTAACCAACCTATCTTCCTCCATCTCTTCTAAACTAGAATCCTGTTACAATAAAATCTCAAAGTTCACCACCACTTCCAAATACTCCACTCACCATTGTAAACCTTTCCACCAGGTGCAATGGCTAGAACTCCCAAACTACCTTGACTACCTTCAACTCATCACCACTCACAAGCTTATATTCAAACCAAATATATGCCCAGCACTAACAAACATCTTAACATTATACACCGCAAACAGAACTCTAAGATCTACCCACCAAAATCTAATCTCTATTTATAAACCAAACTGTCCCACTGGTCAGCTTCTCCTATCCTTTTCCGTCGCCAAAAAATGGAATTCTCTCCTTCCATCTCTAAGAATTTCTGAGAAATCTGAACACTTCAAAACCCAGCTGTATTCTTACCTCTCCCAAAAATGGAAATGCAATTGCACTCCACCTACCTAACCTGCTTAATACATAAATACTTTATAACACATTTGCTCTTCCTTACACACTATTAATTAACCCTGTGTACTGCCTTCATGCTAATGTTACCTCTATGCCACTCACAGAAGATTTAAACCTCTGTATTAATTTAACTCATGCGAATATTCATGCATAACGAACTCATCCATGCTAATGTTACATTTATATCATTCTCAGATGATTTAAACCTCTGTATTAATTTAACCTTGTACTACTGTTCTCAACCATTAAACATGTAAATATGCTTTACATCCTTCTCCAAGCTGCTGTTTAACTTTTGTTTAGTTTTTGCTATTTTGTATGTAGAATTTGCGTAGTTTGTTTCTGTTTCCACTGTGTATTGTACTGCATATTATGGAGCTTGTATTATGTATTATTGGAGCTTTTCTTCCAGGGCCTCCACTGAAAACGGGCTCTTTGAGCCCAGTGGACCTCCCCGGTCATCAAACTGGAAATAAATAAATAGTTAGCCCAGGCTTTTATCCCTGGTCCACCAGATTTTGCTATCATCCCAGAAAGCCTTCACTAGAAAAGTAAACGGGCCCATCAGAAAGAACTGGATCCTTTTACTGGCTCAAATCCTGCTGTTCTAGATTTTCTAGCTTCAGTTTTTCAAGAAGGCACTAGTTTTTCCACTATCAAAGTTCAGTTAGCAGCCATCTCAAATTAGCATACTGAGAATAATGCTTACCTTCTAGCTTCATCCAGACTGTGCAAAGCATTCCTCAAAGGTACTTTTTTTGCTTAGGCCTCCAGTTTAAGACCCTACTCCACTGTACGATCTTACACTTCTACTGCAGGTTTTAACTCAGAGCCCCTTAGAGCCATCAGGCAAGTCTGATCTCAAGTTTCTTTCTTAAAAAACGGCTTTTCTAGTGGCTATTATTTCAGCGAGAAATTTCTGAAATCCAAGCACCCTCCTCAAAATGTCCTTGTTTGGTTTTCTACAAAGATAAAGTTACATTATGTACTAATCCTTCTTTTCTGACCAAAGAAACCTCATAGTTGAACAGCAGTCAGGACATCAACTTAGCTGTTTTCTTCCCAAATTTTTCTAACAAAGGTGAACACATGCTTCATCTCTTAGATGTGCACAGATAGCTCCATTTTTAATTCCACAGGACAAAGGGTTTTAGAAAGTCAGATCAGTTGTTTGTCTGCTTTGCCTCCAACAGATTGGGAAAACCAGTTTCAAAATTATCTTAGCAACGTGGTTAATGCTTCTATTGATGACATTTTTGCTGTGGCCACTTAGTCCAGTGCTCATACTTTTATTGCTCATTAGAAGTTAGACTTGATTTCCAGGAACAGAGCTGCCTTTGATTCTACAATACTCCAGAATATCCTTTTTTAATTTCTCCAAGCCATTTGGGGTTCTAATACCATGACAGGAATGGACCCATTTTCTAAGTCAAAGTACGATTAAAGTTCATGAAAATTAGTATTGTTTCAATCTTTGATGTCAGCCAGAAGTGCTCTTCTTAGCACCTGCAATGTGCCCAGTAATGATGCCTTCTGCAGTTTGTACAGAGGTGCAT
Organism: Protopterus annectens; assembly: GCF_019279795.1. Taxonomy (NCBI): domain Eukaryota; kingdom Metazoa; phylum Chordata; order Ceratodontiformes; family Protopteridae; genus Protopterus; species Protopterus annectens. Next base: position 1,095,792,272 of record NC_056735.1, on the reverse strand, counting down.
GTATTGGTAATGTATCTAAATACGATTTTAGATTTGTTTTTATAAGACTCGTTGATCCTACTACTGTTGGAAATATCTGGGTATCTTTCTTCCACATTGCTTGCATTTCTGCCTGCAAATCCTGATATTTTATGACTTTGTGTCTCTCTGCATGTAAAACACTGTAGTCACTGGGTGTAGTGATTTCAAGGATTGATGCTACTTTTGTCTTCTTTTCATGTACCACTATATCTGGTTTTCTTGCATCTGTCTTTTGAACTGTTGGTAATGGGTGATCCCATGTGATGTAGACTTCATCACTTTCTGTGATGCTTTGTGGCTCGTCTTTCCAGTGTTTTTCAGCCACTTCAATACCATAATGTTTGCACAATCTCCAGTGCAACAGTCTTACCACATTATTATGCCTTTCAGTATACAGTCCTTCTGCCATTAATATGTCATAACCAGCAACGAGGTGTGCAACCGTTTCCAATTCTGTTTTACAAAACCTACATTTGTCTGTTTCTCCCACATGTTCAATGGAATTTGTAAACCAACGTATATGTAGCCCACTATCTTGGGCCGCCAATATTAACCTTTCATCTTTTGGGTTGAATTCGCCTCTCCTTAACCATTCCTACATTCAATCCTGATCAACATGGGGTTCTTCCAGGAGTTTTCCATACTTGCAGCTGTATTTATGCATTTTCCACATTTCTTGCCTTCTCATCTGATCCTTCACCTTATATTCTTTCTTTTGTTTTTTGGCACATTCAATTGCTGCCTGATTTTTATCTACTTCTGGTTTGATTTCCATTCCCGCTTGACTTCGATATGCTTCTGCTAGACTAAGCAAGGAAGTCATCTTAGATTTATTCTCCTCATTTTTCAAAACTTCCACTATGTTTGGGTCTTGTGAGGTCAGCAGATATGTATTCAGTCTCACAATTGCAGATCTATACATGTAATCAATTTCAAGGAGGTCCATACCTCCTTTGGAACGGGGAATATATAATTTTGGTATGCAGTGATTTTTAAAAATCATTTTATGAGCATAAAGCATCTTTCTTGTTTTCCTATCTAATCTGTCCAACACCTTTTGGGGCCAGTCAGTCACTCCAAAACTGTAAGTTAGGACAAGAAGAGCAAATTGGTTTATAGCTTGAATTTTGTTCCTAGATGTCAATGCTGTTTTTAGGATTAATTTAAGTCTTCTAAAATATTCCTTACTAAGTTTTATTCACATTTGTCCATGTTTTATTTTTGATCCTTCATCAGTTTCCAAATATTTATACACTTCCTCTTGCTCATCTTCTTTTATGTCACATTCTTGTCTCAAACTGATGTTTTCTTGGTGCTGGAACTTTCCTGTTTAAAGGTTGCGTTCGCACATTTATCAAGACCAAGTGACATTCTTATATCATCTGAAAATGTTTTGACTACTTGCAGTTGTGCTTTCAGTTCCTCATTTTATGAGCTGTACAGTTTTTAATCATTGACAAAGAGAAGATGAGAAGTCTTTACACTTTGTTGCTTTCTGGGAGTCAGATTATAGCCTTGACCTAATCCTAATCTGTTAAGCAGACAGCTTAATGGGTTAAGGGCAAGACAAAAGAGCAACGTTGACTGAAAGTCACCCTGTAATATCCCCCTTTGGATTTCATGACCACTCTGATGTAATTTATTAGTGTAGGATGTATCTTATACATTTTAAGCACTCTTTTATCCATTAATATGGGATACTGTGAAATGATTTTGTAGTCAGTTCATGCCATGCTTAGATTCTTCCTCTTTTTGCAGTTCTCCACTATGACTTTATTTAGCAACAGATGATACTTTGTTCCATATGACTTTCTTTTATTACCCTTTGAGTTTTCTTCTAAATGACTATAAACTCTGTCGGCATCACTTCTGGTGTATAGTTTGTATGTCATCGGAAATCACGTTATTGGTCTATAATTTTTATGATAACTTGCAGGTTCACTGTTAAGTAGGAGCATTGTTTTTCCTGTTGTTAACCAGGCTAGTGTCTGTTCAGGGTGCTGATACAAGTAAGTAGTTCTGGCTAAATCTTCATGCAAAGATGTTAATACTTTTAGCCAGAAGTTATGTACTGCATCTGGGCTTGGGGTTTTCCAGTTCTAGGCTTTTCTTAATTTTGTTTCATTCTCTCTGGCTGTTACTTCATTCCACTTCATATCCTGTACCTTTGAACTTCAGAACCTCAAAATCATGTCTTTTGAAGTGATTGGCAGTGGATTTTTACGGTGTTGAGTTGCCAGCCCGGCGCCCAACCTTCACAGAAGTCACACACACATTCATGCACCTACCTGCATGCCTTTTTAACGTTCCATCGTTCATGGGGAGGACATGCAGACTCCACACTGAAGGCACTCCAGACAAGAATTGAACCGGAGAAAACAAAATGCGAGCACGTAGTATTCCTTCTCAGCAAATTCCAGTTAAAAAACAATAAAAAAACTTGAGTCGAAGGCCACTGCTACAGCCAAATATGAATAATCCTTTTATTTACACCACAGAGGATTTCGTCCCGTTAAAAAACGGAACTACATCAAGTTCTGTTTTTTAACAGGACGAAATCCTCTGTGGTGTAAATAAAAGGATTATTTATATTTGGTTGTAGCAGTGGACTTCTACTCAAGTTTTTTATTGTTTTTTAACCGGAATTTGCTGAGAAGGAATACTACGTGCTCGCACTTTTTGTTTGCTTGTGGTTTATCGATATATTTGGTTTAGAAAAATCAAACCAAACCAGCTTCTGGGTTAGGAGCCTCTTCAGATTCAATGTAGTAATTCGTAAACAAACGGAATGAGGCTCGCCACAGCACAAAGTAAAATTAGAACACACAGTAACCAAAGTAAGCGCTTTCACATTTTACAACGCTTCATCAGACTTTTACAACTGCTAGCATCTCCAACCACACTTAAATAGTAACATAATACACCCTCTATTCAATTAATCAATCAAATCATGAAAGCCATTCTCATTCTAAAAGCAACATGCACACAATCACAGCATCAAATACATGCTCTCCTCACATATATTAAAAACATATTACAAATATAAATATGACAATATAACAAAACATATATATATGCAAAAAAATATATATATAAAAAAAAAGAGAACAGCAGCTCATATGTGTATATAACATTGCTCACAATTTAATGAGTGTAGGGGCGTGCTGCTAAGAATGGTTTTAAGGTTACTTTCTCATTTAATCCATGCCCCCTACAACTTTGTAACCTTATTATCCATCTGTTTTCACATTCCTCAGTGTAGTTCTTTATATCTCCCAACTTATTAGTTACCCCAGTCAATTCTAAAACACTGAACTTAAATTGTGTGTCATCCCTTTATCTAAAACATGCCGGGCTAAGGCATTGTGTTCATCTTCTCGGTTTATTGCATAGATATGCTCTCTAACCCGTTCCCTAAGACTCCTATTCGTTTTACCTACATAAAACCATAAACAACTTTGGCATACGGCTATATATATCAAATTCCTTGATTTACAGTCAGCGTAGAAATTGAAATTATATTTGTAGTTCGTATCTGGATGTACAACATAATCGCTTCCCGACATATACACACAGTGATTACAGCTTCTACAAGGTAGTGTCCCCTGTCTATTTGATTCCACAAGTGTGCTTTTATTGTTGCTATCTTCATAACATAGCAACCTCTTAAGCAACTTCGTATTCTTGTATGAGAAACGGGGTCTCTGGCCCACTATTTGAATTATCTTCTCATCTGTAGTAAGTATCCCTCAGTTCTTTTCTATTATTCCTCTGATTCCTTTATTCATGTTTGTATAGGGAATCACTACTCTATTCTCATTATTTCGTTGATTTCTATTTTTATTAGCATTCCCACCATTCCTATATAAATATGGTCTCCCTTTTCCTTTTCTTATTGAATCATTTATTTGACAGACAGATTCATCTTCATATTTATTACAACCTCTTGACATTAAATCATTCACTAACATCTCTTGTTTCTTATTGTAACTATCATCACTTGTAGAAAGGCGTGACATTCTCAAAGCCTGTCCTTTCATTATATTATGCTTTATGTGCTTAGGATGCATACTATTCCTATGTAGCATACTGTATTTCCAACATGGTTTCCTGTATATCTCAGAGTGTATCTCCCCATTTATCTTTATCACCTTCACATCCAAGAATTCCATCTTCTCATAAGAATATTTCTGTTCAAATCTCAAAAAATCTGTGGTACCATTAATATATTCAATGAAGTCATTCAGCTCCATTTATGTGCCTCTCCACGTCAAAAACACATTGTCCACAAAACGTTTATAGAATTTTATATATTTGTTAAATATGACATTTGACAGGACATATGTGCTTTCCCAATATGCCAACACTAGGTTGGCATAAAAGTTGGCACATGGGGTACCCATCGCAACACCTTTTTTCTGTAAATAATAAATATTCTCATATAGATACACATTGTTATTTAATACCACATCAAGTAGAGCTAAAATCTTAATGATGGAGCTAGTGGATATCCCCTTCTTAATTAAAAATAATCTCAGGAACTCCATTCCTGTATTATTAGGAATTGAGGTGAAAAGAGACGCCACATCTAATGTGACCAATAAATCTGTGTATGCTTCCTTATTATTCAAAATATAATCTCCATAACTTTCCAAAAAATCTTGCGTATCTCTCAATATGGAAATAGTGTCATTTACTACTGGTTGAAGTTGCTTCTCAATAAATATAGAAGCCGGTTCGTTCAACCAACCACCACCCGAGACCATCGGTCTCATGGGTGGATTATTATAGGTTTTATGCACCTTAGGAAGTCCTCTTATGGTGGGAATTAGGGGATTCTCAACTAATAAATACTTATATAAATCACCATCAATTGTGTGACATAAAAGCATATCGTATAGCTCAGATTGCACATTTTTGATCAATTTATTTAGCATGGCTCCATTCAGTGTTTCATAAGTCCCAAACTCACCCAACATATTTCTCATACTAGTTGCATACATTTCAGTGTCTAACACCACAATAGCACCACCCTTATCAGCCTGCCTGATAACTATCGCTTTATTATCTTGTAGCTTCCTTATTGATTGAAATTCATCATAGGTTAAATTGTAAAATTCAGATTTACTGCTTTTATATAATTCAAACAAATCACGCTCACAGGCTTTTTCGAAGCTCTCTAAAAAAGGATGCCCCTGTGGTGTAAAAACAGATTACCAAACATTAGATTTAAACTAACTGTTCGAATAAACATTTTCATGTCTAGTATAATGTCAGTAATATCTACTGATTTTGAGGGTATAAAAGAAAGGCCATGGTTCAATAAAGACCTTTCATTATCAGTCAGGTAATATTGTGATAAATGTATCACTAAGTCTTTGGTATTGGTTTCAGTACCTTTTTCTGAAATTCGTGTCTGTCCTTTGTCATTTTCCTCTTGCCTGCTCGCCCATGCGGCGACCAGCTGGTCTCAGTCATCTGCCGAATGGGTAAAGGAAAAGAAGGAAACTGAGTATTGCTCACCGTTATTGCATGTAGCGTATCCAATTTATTATTAGAATCACTACCAAAGTTCTTCCTGACTGCACCTGCCATTGAAGAGTACAAAGCTTTTGTAGCCTCACCAGAGGGACCCTCTCCTGTATCCAGGACTTCGTTGTTTACCTGAGTGACAACATCATTTGACGTAGTTCCCGTAGGCGGAGAAGTATTCACTGACATCATTGTTGGGGGCATGCATGTATTTACGGGATTCAGGCGAACAAAACCAGAGCTCAAATCCCTTTTATTAACTTTCTGAATGTTACAATTACCCTGCATAGGATTCACATCTTGATTGTTATGTACAGAGTTCATACCATTGTCTCTCGGCCAAGAAAAGACTTGCCCTCTCTGAAAGTAATGAAGGTCTCATTCTAGTTTTCTTTTCTTGTCTGACAATTGTTTATTATCAAGAGTGGCTATTCGCAACATAGTATCTGTAACAAGCATTTCTTTTTCTTCCATACTGACCAACTTCCCTACATCATTCTCTATCGCCATTATTTCCTGCATCAAACCAGTTTCAATTTCTTGATACTGTTCTATCAATAGTTTGATGAATCCATAGCTGGTTTCCATGTTTAATTTCTGCCATTTGGTTAATAACCCAGGGTAAGTAGTGCCAAATGTGGGCATCTTTAGCATTCTTAAACCTCTGGGTATTATTTTGAATGAAAGACATGCTTCCATATGTAGCCTCTGCCACTGTGTTGTTCGTAATTTTTATAAAGTATTCTCCAGCTTCCAAGTGAGCTGGATAACATCAATGTTCCTTTGTAGATTTACTGAGTTATTTCCATCATTCACTAAATCATCTGTACTGAATTTAAGGAGCGGGTTTTCAGCCATAGCCACAGCTCCCCATATCATAGTCATACTTCCATTTCCACTCTGCGATGTAGTAATCATCTCTCTCTTTGTAGCCATGTCCCAAAGCCGTTCAGAAAACACAAAAAAGAAAAATCAAACCAAACCAGCTTCTGGGTTAGGAGCCTCTTCAGATTCAATGTAGTAATTCATAAACAAACAGAATGAGGCACGCAATTTTATATACACATATGAGCTGCTGTTCTCTTTTTTTATATATATATTTTTTTGCATATATATATGTTTTGTTATATTGTCATATTTATATTTGTAATATGTTTTTTAATATATGTGAGGAGAGCATGTATTTGATGTTGTGATTGTGTGCCTGTAGCTTTTAGAATGAGAATGGCTTTCATGATTTGATTGATTAATTGAATAGAGGGTGTATTATGTTACTATTTAAGTGTGGTTGGAGTTGGTAGCAGTTGTAAAAGTCTGATGAAGCGTTGTAAAATGTGAAAGCGCTTACTTTAGTTACTGCAGTCAATAAATTGTGTTCTAATTTTACTTTGTGCTGTGGCGAGCCTCATTCTGTTTGTTTACAATATATTTGGTTTAATCGAACCGGAGAGCCTCTTGCTGTGAGGCAACAACACTAACCGCTGCACCACCGCGGCGAAAATTACTTATTTTGCACATTTTCTTTATATTTATCTGCATATCTTCTAGGTTTTTCCACCTGTGCTGAGATTTTTAGTTTATTTGCAGTAGTGTATGATAGATCCTGATCTTTTCTAATACTGCGTGTTGCTTTTATCACATCTATCTTGCTGAGTATTTGTGTTGATCTCTTCCCTCTTCTATACTCTTCTAACAGTGGCACTTCCTGTCTTAATTGCTTTATAGTTTTCTCTATTCAATACTTCCATGATAGTATTCAATTTCTCCCCTTCCTTTCCCTTATTACCCTGTGTTCTTCTGGTAGAACTTTATCTGTTATTAATTTAGCTGCACAGTAATATATCCTGTTTACTTCTGTTATAGTGCATGGATCTCTATGGACATTAGTGTCTTCATTTTTTTTTTTATCAAACTTTTGACTTTTTGGGTTTTATTGACTTTCTGCAGTCTATTTCTTTCATTGATCTTAATATGTCTATCTATCTCTATTAAATCAAGTAACTCTTCTCTTAGCTCATTTTCGTCTAAACTGAGGGCACATTTTTTGTTCTCCATTTCCTTCAGGCATTTTATAGAAAGTTCTATAGCATCTTCCTAAGGCACATATTCTTCAATTTCATCCTGTGTCATCCGTTGTTCTGTCGTATGGGAACTCACTGGCCTATCACTCCTCAATATTGACTGCATCAGAGTTGCCGCAGTTTCCTGTTACTTCCCTTGCTGTCCAGCTTCAAGTGAACATTTATTCTGGTTTCCTGTGGAAGGCTCCAAAATATCTTCATATGGCAACTGGAACCCTTTGCTTCCTGCTCCACTGGTTTCTCCTTAATTTGGCTGTCCATTGCTCTATCCTGCTGTGGTGCTTTCTGAGTTAGATTTTCCACACTGAATCCTTCACTTTGCAGGTAATCCCTAACCTCAGTTTCTATTTCTTTAACTTCTCCATTACTAATCTCTTTTCTATTTTTCCTATTTGTCTTCTTATTTTTTGTTTTGCAAAGTTTTCCTGTCCAGATTCCTTTGCCTGTATTTCTCTTCAAATATGTTTGGTGCTTCTCTTTTTGTATTGATTATTTTTGCTTTCTCCTTTGCATAAATATTGCACCATATTAAATCTCTCTTTCTTTCCCGTGTCAATATTTCTTCTTCAGATGTCTCCTGATTTTCCTGTTTTTCCTTACGTTGGGAACTTGTTCCATCATGCTGTGCTATAACCTGTGTTAGACCTTCTACACCAAATCCTTCACTTCACAGGTGTTCCATAACTTCAACTTCTATTTTTTTTTATTTTTTTACTTCTACTTTACTAATCTTTTCTACTTTCCCTCTTTGTGATATTATTTTTATTCTGGAATTTTCCATATCTGGATGTCTTTGCCTGTATTTTGTATTTTTCTTCAAATATCCTTGGGGCTGCCTTTTTGTATTGATTAATTTGACTTTTGACCTTGCATAAATATTGCACGCATACCTCTCAACCTGGAAACATCAAACATCTGGACAAAGACCCATGAAAATAGGTACAAATCTGTATGCTGATTAACATAAAATTTGCATACATAATTGTGTAAGCCCACCCACTCCAATGGAATTGTGGGATATCGACTTTCAAACACAAACTGAAGAACGGACAACCAAAATATGGCCTCTGCCCCACCATGGTATTCAGGGAAAAAGCCATGTAATAGAACTTAAAACCATATGTATACATGGCTAAAAGCATGACAGAAAGCAATGTGCTGCTTTTAAATAATTGTGCTGAGTCTGTGCTAAACATCACTATTCTCTTTACAGACAGTAAAAGGCAAGTCAAGAAAGTTCAAAACTTTGCTCTTTGTTTAATATTAGCAAGAAAAACAGTAGCTGGTTAGTAGCATAAAGCAGAATGCTGTCTTTCTGTCTTTCGGCTTTTCCCGGTTAGGGGTCGCCACAGCGGAACTCCGGTCCGCTAATGATTGGCAGTAGATTTTTACGTGCTGGCTTGCCGGGCCAAACGCACAACCTTCAGCGAAGGAACGCCCATTCACGCATGTCGACACCCAGAAGACGCTCTAACTGAGAATAGAACGTGCAACGTCTAACTGTGAGGCGACAATGCTACCGCAGCACCCTACGTATCTTAAATAGAGTTAAACTGAAAATGAAATACATATAAGGAACAACAGGTAGAAAACACACTGCCAACTGCATAGTTATCAGAGGTACATGAATAACTGCTAAAAGAAATACAAAAGATTATTTGTGAAATGCCATAGCTAGCCATGACAGAAAAAAAAGAATATCAAAGATGATACTGACATAGAAATGCAGTCTCTGAAAGGCCAAGAGGTTGGCCTGATTATCAGTAAGGACTAAGGAATGTTGTTGGTGTTGATTGTTTCAGGGAATCTGGAATAAAATAATCAAACAATGCAACAAGGCAAGTGCAAGAGTGTTAGGACGTTACTGTCTGCAGTCTTAAAAAGGGGGATACCTAACACTGTTATGTATGACAATTGTCTGCAATTCAAAATATGCACTGCTCTCAACTTCTTATTTCCATAATAAGGGTAAAACCAAACATAATCATTTACAAAACAACGAATCATAGATACGTTGTATATACTGACATGTGTCACGTAGAAATGTCATCATTCAAATGAATGACATTAACATGCAACTTGTAAAAAGGGGTCTGTAGCTGTGTGATGTCTGGATAAAACATTTGTCATTTTGTTACAAAAAAGAAACAACACGACAAATTATAAAGCTAAACTGTAACCAATTACAGATTGCTCCAAAATACTAAATGCAACAAGATCTGCTATCATGCAAATTCATTATGTGTTGTAAACATGTAATTATACATTGTTGTTTTGTTTAACTTCTCAAGTTTCATTTTCCTCGGTCTTTAAACTGTTTCACTGTATTTCATGCCCAATTGTTTCTAAAATCAAAATCTGACCTCATTGCTGTTTTATTGTACACTTTTCTGTTCCAGTTCTTCACGGCTATTCTGGGCTGTGAAATAAGGGTCCATTATAGATCACTACACAATCTCTATCAAAAACTTGAATAATAATCTTCCCAGCACTACTTTGAGCGCATTCACACTATTCCACTTACCTGACAAGAGCTTGTTCCAAGTTACCATTATTTCACACTAATTCAGTGGCTACAAAAAAAAAATTCTACAGTGAATGTCACAAACTTACCTTTGCAGTCTTACTGACACTTGCCATTTTAAACACTTCGATTGCCATAGGGTGTAAGCATGTCTATCTAAACTCAATGTAAATAGTGTGCCACAGAGAAAATGTGTTCACATAATATGTATGCCGAACAGAATGAAAATTTCCTTTTCATATAACTGTGTCTAAAATAACCAAAGTCTCCAACTAACTTTTTTAGCCAGTAGATTCACAATATATTAACGAATAATATCAGTCAGATCATAATCTATATTTTATAAAGCCAACATTCATATATTTAAACCTTCAGTTTATATATTACAGTTTATAAGACTCCTGGACTGGTCCAGTTCTAAGGATAAATATCTTATCAAATAAATTCAAAACTAACAAAATTATAGGTGTAAATACGTGATCTCTTGAGTCTCATTTTCATCATGAAGTGCTCATTCTAGCACAGGATGATGATTATGTACAGCTCTATTTCCATGTTATAATACATACAATAGCTTTCTTTTCATACTACAGCACATAGATTAGCCAAGCATAATATGGAACACATTGATGAATCTACAGCCAAAGATATAACATACAAACAAATGTTCGTCATATACTCATTTAAACGCTGAACATTCGCTGTATGTAAATCAATTTTTGTATGTGAATGAACTATAAATCTTAATAATGTAATCTAATTTCTAGTATAATAAAGTGTCATAGTATTCCAAATGTAAAAATATCTTAGATTAATGTTATCGTCAGAATCAACTCTACATGTCTTAAGTGACCAATGATGTTTAAACTTTAGCATTAATCTCCAATAGGAAAACCACCAATCAAAGTCAATAATTTATCCTAACATCCAATCATAATGTGTTTAACCTTTGACCAATCACATATGTCGCTTTCATTTTGCAACCAATCAGTTTATTTATCTTTTTATACTGAAGTACTATATAGATCTTTCACATGAGCAGATCGCTCAAAGCTCCACGAAAAATGCAAACAATGTCCAAGGAAACCAACGCTATGTCTAGTGAAGTACAAGATGTAAAACACAAGCAGACGATCAGATTCTACAAATCTCTGCTTTGAAGAATGAAAGCTAGCAAAACTGCTTGACATGTAAATTGAATCCCATCACAAGACACTCATTCTAGTATAAAATATAAGATTGTATTATTATTTATTTATTTATTTATTTTACATTTGTTTACCGGGATAGTCCGACTGGACAAGGTCCATTTACAGCGGAAGCCCGGGGAGAAAAGCTCCAGTATTATTTGTACAACAGTTTGAAAATCAATATCAAATATAGGAGTATCAAACAAATAACATATGTTACATTAGAGACCAAACTCTCGTATCAGCGGACAAGTAAATACTTTCATATGTACAAGTCAACAGTAAGAAAAAAAACAAGAGGCGAGACAAGAGAAAAAAGAAGAATACAGTTAGTATTGTATGTTTGGTAATGAGGGTAAGCTGGAGGAAGGGTAAGAACAGGGTTGGAAGTTTTAGTTGGTTATTAGCAGGAAGAAGGTAATTAGAAGGTGAGTGTGGAGGGGATGACTGAGCACTTAGGTAATGCAAGGACATAGCCAGGAATTTGTAAGATGTGCTTTCAATAACTTTTTGAAAAGTGGGGTAGGGGATGTAGAGGTAATTAAGGGGGAGATTGTTCCAGGTTTTAGCGGTTGTATGAGAGTATAGAGCCTTCCCTGCATTATTGTTAGCTTTAGATATGTTGTGTCTTTCGGCTTTTCCCGGTTAGGGGTCGCCACAGCGGAACTCCGGTCCGCTAGTGATTGGCAGTTGATTTTTACGTGCCAAGTTGCCAGCCCTGACGCACAACCTTCAACGAAGGTACGCCCATTCACGCATGTCTCCACGCAGAAGATGCTCTAGCTGGGAATCGAACCGGACAGCGTCTTACTGTGAGGCGACAACGCTAGATATAATTAGCAGTATTTTGTCAGTAGAGTGTAAGTGACTATTTGTTTTGTAGTGTGTGAGGACTTGATTCAGGGCTGGGGTTTTTTCAGGGTATCTCAGTATGTTATAAGAATTGACCGGTTAGTGGTAACTGAGTAGTTGTGGAAGTTCTAGCCATTGTAGGTTTCTTAGAGTTTGACAGTGATGGGTTTTAAGGGTAGAGTTATTGGCAAATTTGGCTGTTTTGTTATAGCATGATTCAAGTTTCACAAGATCACTCTTTTTGGTTATAGTGAGAACTGGGGCTGCGTACATTAGTGTGGATAGTAGGTAAGTTTGGGCGAGGCTGATTCTTGCCTGAGAGAGAGAGAGAGAAACTTTTTGTGTCTGTAAAGAGTACCCATTTTTTGTTCACCTTTTTGACTGTTTGAGTGATATGGACATCAAATAATAGGTTTATGTATATTTGTACTCCCAGGAGCTTAGTATGAGCAGTAGGGGTAATGGTGGTACTATTGTTAGAGGTTATGATAAAGGAAGGAGGGCTAGGTTTAGATTTATTGGGGGTGAAGATTTGCAGTTTAGTCTTGTTAGGGTTTAGGATAAATTGGATATTGGTAATCCAATTCTCCACAGAGTTGAATGCTTCCTGGGTAAGTTGTAGAACTGTAAGAGATGGGGCTGAGCAGATGACAGTTGAATCATCTGCATATTGAATAAGTGTGCCTTGTTTGGAGGAGGTAGGCAGATTGTTAGTAAAGATGGAGAATAGTAGTGGGCCTAGTATAGAGCCTTGTAGTACGCCTATGGAGATGGGAAGTAATGTAGATAGAGTGCCTTGCCATTGGACTGATTGCTGCCTGTCAGAGAGATAACTCCTGAACCAGGCTACAGTAGACAGAGTGAAAGATAGAGAATTAAGAGTATCTAGTAGTAGAGGGTGAGAGACCATATCGAAAGCTTTTGACAGATCCAAGAAAATGGCAGATACATAGTTGTTGGCATTTCTGTGTTGATTAACCAGGTTTGTAAAAAAGAGAAGGGCAGTAGTTGTGCTGTGGTAAGGGCGAAATACATGTTATGTGGTAGATAGAAGTTTATGTGAGTTAAGGAACTGCAAGACTTGATAATGAATACATTTCTCAAGACGTTTTGCTAGTGGGAATAGCATAGCTATGGGACAATAGTTTGAGAAGTCATAGGAGTTGCCACCCTTACGGATGGGAATGATATAAGAAATTTTCCATAGATGAGGGACGTATGCTTCTTGTATCGAGCGGTTGATAAGGATTGAAATGGGGTAAGAGATGGACTCAGCGGCTAGTCTTAGAAAGTTAGCAGGTAAGTTGTGTACTGCCAGGGTGGTAGGTTTCAATTTGAAGAGGAGTTTTTTTATTGTGTGGGTAGGGACGGAAGAGAAGGTAAGGGATGGGTGGTTATTTGGACCTTTTGGTGGGGTATGTCTAGTGTTGCCTTTCGGTAGTTGGGTGGCTAGTTTCAGAATGGATTCAGTGAAATGGTGATTGAATTGTGAGGCTATGCTTGTATCATTATTGTTAGAGTTTGGGGCTGGAGTAGTAGTTTTGCCTAGATTTAGTAGGGAGTTGATGGACTGCCAGAATGTTTGAGTGTATATTTTGGAGATGAGTTTGTTTGCCTCTTGGTTTGGTTTCTGAGTTGTTGGTATCTTTTTCTAGATAGGATAGTATTATCCCTCTTCCAGTCTTTCCAGGCTTTATATCTGGACTTAAGAAGGGCTCTTGTGCCCCTGCTCAGCCATGGTGCATAGTTAGTTTTAACTTTGACTTTCCTGATTGGTGCTAGGCTGTCAAGGACATTGGTAAATGTGCAATTGAAATAATCAACTGCCTGGTCTAGTCCTAGGGTTCTTAGTGGTGCCCAGTTACATTATTTTAGAATGGTGTTTAAGTCTTGGGGGTTTAGGTTGCGGTCATCCCTAATTTGTCCGTTTTCATTGGAGAAGTATAGGAATATGGTCACTTAGACTATCTGGTAGACAGCCTCTTTGGTAGTTGTGTTTGGAGTAATTAACTAGTGTCCAGTCAAGGATAGACTGTTTTTGGGACTTTTTGTCTATTCTGGTGGGGTCCTGGATGAGCTGTGAAAATTCAAAGAGGTTGATATGGTTGGAGGGGTTTGTGGAGTTATAGGCTGCCCAGTCTGTATTAAGGTCACCCAGTAGGATAGTTTTTTGTGGAAGGTTATTGCTAGCCCATTCTAAGATTTCCTCAATTATAGGGGAGTTATTACCTGGGGGGATGTAACAACAAAGAATATTGATTTTTTTATTGTTGTTTATGTGTAGGACAGAGCCTATAGTCTCTGAGGTATGGAAGATAGGTATAGGGGTTTGTAGAGTTTGGACATTTATTGTATTTTTATAGAGAATAGCTACCCTGCCACCCTTTCTACCTGTTCTATCGAGTCGTAAGATGTTATAACCTGGGGGGAGGATTTCTTCATTGTGGGTACTGGGTTTTAACCATGTTTCTGTAATGGTGAGTATGTCAGGAGAATAGAGGGTGATGAATGCATGAAGGTCTGGTAGTTTATTGGATATGCTTCTGGTGTTGATGTTAAGGATTTATAGGTAAGATCCCAGCTTGGATGAGGCTGTGGTTTTAGATGGGCCTGGGTTTGGATGTATGTCACCTGAGGTAAGTAGTCTCTTGGTGATGAACAGGATGTTTTTTAGAGTTAGAGCAATGTCAATGTTGAGTGAAAAAGATGTTTTTCTATTGTGATTGCTAGATATGTAAGTCTTAGGTAAGTGTAGTATAGTATGATCCTTGAATATTGTAGAGCTAATAGTGAAGTTAATATGTGTTTTAGTAGGTGGGGAACTATGTGTTGTGTGGTATGAATTGTAGTCTAGTGGTAATGTGTGGATGTGATGTAGGCCAGTGCTGAGAGAGCTAGTAAGAGAGATACTAGTGTTATATGCATGTTGGATGGTAGGGATTGTTTGGCTATGTGCAATTAGGTGTTTGGAATATAATAGAGGTGGCTGTAGTGAGAGACTTGTTGTGGGTGTGGGTTTAGGTAGGTAGGAGGGGGAGTAAGGGTGTGGAGGTTGAATGGAATATGGGTGTGGTGGTTGAAAGAAGAGAGAGGTAGGTAACTGGAGAACTGAATGGTCAGGTGCTGGGGGATAAGATAAATGTAGATGTAGTGGGGGCAGGTGGGAATTGAGGGTCGGGGAGTGGAGTGAGCTGAGCGTAGCGTGGCCCCAACCAGACCACGAGATTGCAGAGACAATCTGTGAGCCAGGTTAGGACAGAACAACAGTACACTTAAATGGCTTGCTGTAAGTTGCGGGTTTCCTTACAGTTTACTTTACTTTTGGTATAAAAGTTCACAGAGGGGAGCCTAGTTCTAAGGTTGCTAGTGCTACGGACACCGTGCTGAAATGGGCACAACAGCTTCCCAGACTATATAAAAAGCAGAGCAATTATATTAACCTTGATTCCTTGTCTAGGAATTATAATGTACAGTTCTGTTTGTTATGTATGTGGCGTATATAATAACACATGTATTATAAAACATCCTGGGCTGGTAGACAACAAATTGAAACCAACAAAATGTAATAATCAAAAGTTCATAATGATCTTATTTAAACACAAATAATTCACTGTGTATTAACTACTTTTTATGTGCAAGATAAAATGCATATCTCAGTAATGTAACCTTAGTATTTACTGTAATAGAAACCATATTGTGCAAATATGAGAACATAAGTCATTAGAGTCCTAAGCGACCAATGGAAAAGCTACCAGTCAGAGTCAAGGATTAATTCTAGCATCAAATCACAATGTATTTATCCTTGCTGTTTCTTTCCTTACTTTACCACTGCCGTTTCCTTAACAGAAAAGCACACACACTTTCAACAGCAATGCAAAGATGCTGTTGCTGTTTGCACATAAGGCCATTTCACTACACATAACAAAATTAATGGCACTTCTCAAGGAAACCGAGCACACACACTCAGTCTCAGTGCAAGACACACACTCTCTCTCACACATACACACACACGTCCTTAACAGAATTAAGAAAAGTACAAAGGCAAAATAATGCTGGATGCTGTTTCTCTAAGCAAGTTTCTCTCTTGACAACTGCTTTAAGCCATTTCATTAACAGAATTCATGCAGACTGCCTGCTGTGATGATGCATGTTTCTTCTCACACACACACACAGCAGCAATAACAACTAAGCTGGAGCACAGTCCATTTTGCCTTACCTGGGCAACACACGACCAGTCCAATTTTGCAAGTTAAATTTAATATATGGCGGGCTTTGCATTCTCTGGCTCATGAAGCTGACATCATCGCGCGTGTCCTGCACGTGATGACATCAGGAACAAATTAAAAAAAAAAAACAAACAGGGAAATTAAAGGGGCCACCCCAGAATTCGTGGCACCCCAATAATTTGCCCTCAAAAACGGTATTTACCCAGGCATTCAGTACAGTTGAGAGGTATGATTGCACCATATCAAATCTCTCTTTCTTTCCCATGTCCATATTTCTTTTTTATACTTTTCAAAGATCTCTAGGTTTTGTTGTTTATATTTTCACACTTCCTCAGATGCTTCTTTTTCCAAACAGGTCAAAGTTTCTTGGTCTAGATAATGCTTCTCACAAATCTGTTGTATTAATGAACACAAAGTTTTATTTGAACCTTCTAACAGTTTTTCTTGTGGAAGGATTTTTATTTTCCTCTAATTTCTTTCTTAATCTTTTTGTATTATCTTGAGTCTGGAAATTCTGGGCTTTTTGCATTAATAATAATAACAATACATAATTTCTTAATTTGTTTCTTATCCTCAATAGTCCACTCTGTTGTCTTTATGGCTCTTCTTTGGCCTATCAGTTTTTGTGATTTTTGTAGACGACTACTTCCTTCTACAATGGGGGGGCATCTTCACCCTGGGCCTGGCCTGGCCTCATTGTAGGAATGTTTCCGTAACACTTATTTTTTTCCAGTCCTGGCACCAGTGTGTCTACCAGGAGTGGGCACTTTTTTATCCTGGGTCTTGTGTATCCAGCTATCATTTGGTGAGATTTTGTGAAAAACAGGGTGCACCTCATGAAGGTACACACCAAGACTTTGGGATGAATTTAGTTTCAATACTACTACTCTTTTGCTTGCTGACTTTTTATCTCTCAGTTCGGACCCCTTCCACTGGGGGCACCCAGTGTTCTCGTAGCTGTGGACCATCTCCCATCATTTCAGGAATTAATGAAAATGACAACATCAGATATAAAGGTTATGTACTCCCCATAACTATTCATCTGTATTTTCCATTTTCATTCTTCAACTTCTCACCCCCCCTGACCTTTCATCTCGGAGTAACCTCACAGTAATGTTGGAACCACTGTTCCCTGTCTTCTTCTTTGACTTTCCTTTTATATTGGTTATGTGTAGTCCATCTGCTTTTGGGGCAACAAACTTGATCTGAGTTATTACAGGGTTTTGAGGCATTATAGGTAAAGGGAGGAGCTCAAGAGTTGGATCTCAGAGGATAGGTGAATGAGGCCATGCCAGATCCCTGACCCATCATTTGAGGAAGGATTAAAATGAATGACAAAGATGCATACTTACTGTGAATACATAACTTTTACTTAATCATTGTACTTTGCCCTTTTCATTGGCTTTGCCACCATTTCCTTCCTTTTAGATATCTTTGTATGGTTAAGATTTAGTGTTAGTTCATAGTATTTTGTGTGAATTATAATAGTAATAGTATTTTTTAGCTTCTGTGTGTATTGTGCTTAACTTTCTTAAAGATTAATGCATGCAAAAGTTGTTTTATGTTTTACTTTTGGTAATGACAAATGTAGCCTACATTTGAGGCTAATTTTTCTTTTTGATGATTTTGTTGATGAGTAATGGTAAATGCCAATGAGTTTGTTCAATGTTTTGAACAAACTGGCAATTATTCATTATAAACTCATATATTAAAGCATTACAGTATTATTTTTTTCTAGTAGTTATTGTCAGTTTAAATTTATATTTACAGTTAAAGATAAAAACAGTTTGAATTTGTAGATTATTTAGTGTGCTGTTGATTTTATCTTTGAACAATGTTTGTTACTGACAGTTGAAAAGCAAACCATCTTTAAAAAATGCCCCATGTGTGAGCATAAGATCTCACTTCAGGACCTCCATGACTTATGTGCACTTTATTCAGTGGTCCACACCTTTTCGTGCCTTGCGAAATTTGTTATTGCTTTGGACCCAGAGCATTGGTTGATAGGAGCAACATGTTGATTGCTAAAGGCCTTCTTCTGCCAGATCCATTACTTTCAAAAGGCTAGGAAATCAGATAAACCTCCTAACCATAAAGAGTTGGATCCAAAGAAAAGACCAAGCAAATTTTCAGTTCCAAACCCAGCTCCAAAGGTACTCAAATTCATGGAGCATTGGGCATGAGCAGCACTTGTAGATCCAGTTACGATTCATGATTCTCCAAAGAAATTGGCTTCTTACAAATTGGAGAGTACCCCTTCAAGACCTTCCTGAGCTCTCTCATTGAGATCTTTCGGGTCACACAAAATTACACCTGAGGCTGATTTGGGTTGTCTGGTGCAAAAATTCATTAAGGCCCGGACTGAGATAAGATCATTCCATTCCCTTTGGCTGCAATGGTGGTTGGAGCTCTGCAGATTTCCCCTGTCCTGGCTCCCCTCACTGATCCGCATCTTGGCTTTGGTTTCATCTGAACTGTTGATCTCAGTGACCCAGAGACCAACATTCCATGCATCGTTGCCACCAGGGATTATTGTTCCAAATAATTCAACTGCAGCTTCATCAGATCAGTTTGAGTCTTGGACCCAAACAGCAGCTTCAGCTCTGACAACAGGATCGTTGCCCTTGGGTTCACTGGTGGTGTCAGAGACATATGTTCGAATCAAAGTTATTGGTTCCCTCGTTGTCCCTGCAAGCTTTTTGGTTTTGGGGGTCATTCCTGAGGTTGCATTCTTTCTCCAAAGAAAGAATTGGATCTATCAGCAGGAACAGTCTCCTCAGATCTGTTGGAGGTAGATACAACTTTCCAGTTGGAAAAATCAATGCTTCACCTAAGACAGTGAATACACATGCTCCAGTGATCGCATTTCCACTCTATAGTCCTCATTTAGTCTTGTCTTATTCTGCTCAGGCATCCACAGGTCAGACTCCTTCCAGTGGCCTCACACCTACTGCCCAAGGACTGAGATAGTCCTTTGAGGAGTGAGGAGACTTATCTCTTGAACCTCCAAAATAGAGGAAGTGTAAAATAAAACACACATACTCCCAACTGGAGTTGCCACCTCAGATACTAACTTGGAGGATAGAGAGGGATCCCACAATCCTGTATTGAAGATGCCTCTTTCGGTAACATACTAGAGTTGTTGTGACGGGGGAGCTTGGTCCATCAACCACCTCCCCAGGACCATCTGGACAAGGAAGATATACAGAATGACAACTCTGAGGAATTGATTGGCATCGCAATCTAAGAAACAGCTGTAAGCTAGTATGATGACCATGTCTACTATTTACAAAACTCTCCATGTGCCTCATGCATAATGCAGCTGATAGAGGAACCAGTGCAGATGGAACTGGCATATCAATGAGGCACCATGCCTGGCTGTGCCAATGTGATTTCACATACAGTTTTAAAGCATCCATCATAAATGCTGTCGTTGATGGGTCATCCTTGTTTGTCCTATCCATGAGAGAGAAGATGCAGAAAAGTGAGCTAGACAGTAAAACTCTTTCTGTCAGAATCAAGTTTGAGGCCCCCAATCCTCTTGCAATAGGAACCAAAAAGAGCCTCATTAAGTCTGGTTCCATAAGTCTAGATGTCAGTTTGGCTCATGTTCTGACAGGATCAACTGTGGCAGAGGCAACTCCATCAATGGTCACAGATCCAGAGGCTGAGGAGTTCCACAGAATCAGGGATATCAACATCTCTTTTCCAACAGGAAACCCCAGAATCCCTTGAGGTCTGCCTGATTGCCACTCTTTGGAGGCAGTCAGGGAATGTATGTCCTTCTGTCCAGACTTGTGGTTCACCATCACACAAGACAATTTGGTAAGAGGGATAATATCCACAGGCTGTTTCATTCCATTTAAGGAAACTCCCCCTCAACTTCGTTATCTATTGCCAGACATCCCAGCCAGCTAGTTAAAGGCTGCTTCAAAATAGGATTCCTGTCTTACAAAAAGAGCCATCCAGGAGGTCGCATGAGACGGGATAAGGTAAGAATACTATTTCAGATTTTTTTTGGTTCCAAAAAAGATCAAGGACCTCAGGCCCATATTGAATCTCAGCCTTCTGAGCACTTATGTAAAAAAGATTCATGTAAGAATAGACACAGTTCAGTCAGTTTTGCCCTGTTTCTGGAAAAATGAGTGGATGTGCTCAGTGGATCTTCCAGAAACTTACCTTCACATAAAGACAGTGAGGGATTCCAGGAGATTTCTATATTTCTGAATAGGTGCCAGCCTTTACCTATTTAGAGTGCTGCTATTTAGCCTCACCATAATCCCAGGATGTTTACTAAATGTATGTCTGTCATAGCAGCCCATTTATGACTTTAAGGGTACAAGATTTTCCCATATCTAGGTGACAGATTCTTGGCTACCCCCTTAATGGAGTCTCTTCAGCAAGCCAGGGATTATCCTCTTTGCCTCTACAACTTCCCGGCCATATCTGTAGACCTACATAAATCCAACCGAAATCTCACTCAGAGACTAGTCTTTCTGGGATGTCATTTGGGTACCACTATTTATGTTGTCTCACTCTCTCTTCATCAGGAAAGCATTGAGACGTTATGATCTGCAGTCAAAAATCTTTTACTCAGCAACTGCCCTACCACACGCTTAGTTCTCAGACTCTTGTCTTGATGGCTTCTTCAATTTTGATGGTAGAATTTGCTTATTTTCATATGAGAATCTTGCACTGGTTCCTTCAAATTCAATGGCCACAAAGCTGCCATCATATTTCAGAGACCATAATTGTCACAGAATCAAGCAGAAAACATCATCATTGGTGGTTACAAACCCAAGTGGTTCAGACTGACAAACTTGTTCAAATCCCAACTCCTGTAGAAACAGTGACCATTTATGCATCCTCCATTGGGTGTGGGGGGGCATTATGAAAGGGGAATGGTCCAAGGTCTTGGGAAAGACAATGAGGCCAACCTTCACATAAATAAATTGGAGTTGAGGGTAGTCCTCCTGGTGCTGCATGGACTGCAAGACTACTTTTCACAGTGTGTGATATCCAGTAAAACAGATAACATGATGGTAGTTTAGTATATTAACAAATGGGGGGGGGACCAAATCTTACCCCTTATGTTAGGAAGGTGTGAGGTTTTGTCAAATGGTGATGCCCTCACACTGCTTTCTGGTGGCAACACACATCCAGGCTGAGTAGGAATTTCCTAATGCCTTTCGAGTGGTTGCTCAGTCCAGAGACTATTCAGTCCCTGTGGCACTTCCTGCTATGATCTTTTTGCCACCCCATGCAACACCAAATGCAGCAGCTATTTTGCCATGATTCTCTCACTGTGACAGACTCCCAGGAATGCTTTGCCACAGCATTGGGCCCTGCGTGCAGACTCCTATACGCATACACACCCCTTTCTCTGGTGTCCATATTTCTGCAGAAGGCTCTGAGGTGTGACCTAGACAGATTTGGTTTCCCTGCTAAAGCCTCACTTAAAGGAACCTCAGCTGCTCTTAAATTGTGTCCTGGACCTGAACACACACCCCACCAGGTAGCTTCACCTGAACTTACAGATTCAAAAACTAACTTCTTGGATTCTCCAACAATTCCAGTGATGGCTAGGGATGAGTCCGTCATTAAAGAGGCAGTCAGGATTCTACCAGCCTCTCAAAAAGCAGACTGTCAACAGGATGAATACTGATCTGTACAAACAGCAGCAATATCCAATCTACAGATAGCTCAAAAAACAGTACAACAAGCAGTAAAAATTTAAAGCAAAAAATAAAATAATCCAACACACACACACAAAGATGCCTGTGTCCAAGGTGCATATCTTTGCAGTCTGTGAATGCAAGTACCTGCATTTTAATTCAGTACTAAAAACAGAAACGAAAGTTGCATTTCAGTGATGTACTGTGCAAGCATCGGGTCAAACATGCCTTGCTCATGTGCCATACTTCATTCAGTCGTTTTCTAGGTGGCAGGAGAAGTGAAAGAGGATTAAAGTCTTGTCATAAAAATAACATTATTTTCACATAGTAAGACATTTCTTTCTTAAATAATTTCTTTGAGTAACAGCAATAACTCATGTTTGGGCATGGGTAATGCAAAGTTTATCCAAAGCTGGCTTTGTCTGATCATTTGGGCTTCACCCTCATGATTGAACCATGCCAAGCATGGGTAAGTCCTGCATTATCCCCACATAAATGTGAATTATTGCTAAAGCAGAGCATAGTAACAAATTTGGCTTAATAAAGATTGCTATCTTGGGAGCAGTGATTGGTGAAGTCACTGAAATCAGCCCTACATCAAGTAATCAAACTTCTAAACTTACCCATTATTCTTCTTTAGCATAAATTCCATACTTCTCAGCCTTTGAGCATTAAAAACCATAGCACTGGCTTAAAAAGGCTTAAAAAAATAAAGCCAGAAAGAGAAGCACTTCCATTTTTTCCCCCACAGTAAACATACATGAGTGTATGCAGTCAGTGGTAGCGAATCTTTCCTTAGACTTAGTTTACGTATTTAAATGTATGTTGCCATAAACTGGTCTGGCTTTATGAGGAACATCGCACGTCTAGGAAGATCAAGGCTAAATCTGAGGACTAAAAATAGTAACACTACATAAATCGTAGCAGTTCAGAGGTATGTCTAACACTGCATAAAGGCCTACTGAGTCTAACAGTCAGGGCAGTGTCTATAGAGGAAACAAACTTTCTCACCTGTCCTCTCTTTTGTTAACTCATCGCCATTTTGTCAAGGAAACTGTGCCTGTACTAAGCCATTTTTCTCTCAAGTCTGCTTGCCTGTTCACCTTCAAATTACCCTTCACCCTCTTATCAGTAGGCATAAAAATGATCTAGACGTGCATAGATGACTAAAAAAAAGTGCACTCCTGAAACTAGACATGAAGCTTGGTGAAAATAGAAATCCTATTTCTCTGTACATTTAGGGATACAGACAAAAGACTAAAAAGTAATTAGGCATCTTAAAGCAAACTGCTAACAGAACAATCTGGCATCATTACCATATATATCTAAGTGCTTCCGGAAAGGAACAGACTTCACTACTGGGATAATACAAAAACAAGTCACTGTTGATTTCACTATAATTCATACAACAAATTGGCCACTCTCCTAAGAAATACTTTCTTTCCAAAAGCACAAATAAAACCAAGGTAGTGATCTTAGATACCATTGCCACCTTATACTCATCCCTCCACTCTAACCTGTCATCCGTATGGTCTTAAACTTCAAACCAACTTACACATTAACTGCTTTGATATATGGCTTGACCCCTCCATCTGTCTCCTTTGATTATTTCATTGAAATTTAAAAAACAGAGATCCACAAAACTTTTGTTGGAGGTGTACAAAATCTTGTACTTCATCTCTGAAGATGGGCATGCTGTAGTAAAAGGTATGATTTTTTGTTTAGCTCAGATATGAACTCCCTTCATTACATATTCCTTCCACAAAACCATACTTCAGACAGACATACAGTTTTATTATGTTGGTTCCAGGCAGAGAGCACCACTGCTCAGTCCTTTACAAAGGCAGGTGGCTGCTTGTTAAAGAATGGTTAGATATGTTGCTCAATTCTTTCATGTTTAAACTTTATGCAATTAATTTTCTTCTACCTTCCTGACAAACTAAAATTAATTTCTTCACATACCACATATCTTGGTTGTTCTAAGATAGTCTCCACTCTGGTGTCATTCCTTTCCCTTTTAAGACTAACATTTTGGACTCCCTGCCACTCAAAGAAATCTCATATTTTAAACAATTACTTAAGCAACTATTACATGTACAAGCTGTTATATTAGTCAGTTCAGTTATTATCGGACGTCTGCACTATACATCATCTGCCCCTCCATTGTCTTTACTTCCTTGCCCTTCTTTGCTGTCTGAATTACTGCGGGCTGTCACATATTCATGTTCCTAAACAGATATTTTGTTAAATAAGTGTTCCCTTGTGTTGAAGATTTGCATAACTATGTATAACTCCAGCGTAAGACTGTATAGTGTTGACTGATGTGATTGCCTATAAATAGTGAATATGCCAAATACTGTCAATGTTTTTTTAAGTAATTTTCATGTATTTTTGTTTGATATTTAGCATATGATATCGGTCTGTGCTCTGCACCCATTTTGTGTAGAAAGTGGGTCCACATTGGATTAGTGCATTACATAGGTCAAGAGAAAAATGTAAAGATGATCTCCTGCCACAAAGCAAGTACAGTTGTAAGCCTTTCACATCTGTGACTCACAAGTATTTTCCTAGTTTCAGTGTATTGTTGTTCTGCATGAGCAGCATAAAAGTAAAGTTTTATCACAAAGGTATTTTAAGTAAAATTGTCTGAAATACTGAGTTAATAGAGATTAAGTTAAATCACTGGAAGGTATTCAGGTAACGTCACTCACTGCAACAGACGTCATCTGTTAAAATCAATGCTGACAAAAGTGTTTGTTTACAAAGCACTGTTGCAGGAAAAAAATCTACATATGAAGTAGCATTACTGTTCTACTTTTAGGCAGTATATAGTCTTTGCTAATGGTACCCTTTTAGACTTGCCTTTATTTCAAGTAGAATGTGCTATATGGTAATACTGAGCACATAATGCAATTTAACTTCCATGTACTTACCTGTTTGTGTTGTAGAACCAATGATTAAAGTCAACTCCTGGATTGACATGAACACAACTGAAGACAACTCTTTTGCAGTCAAAAACATGGTTGCAGTGTCAGGGAAGAGTGAGAGAGACACTTATGGTGATATTTTCGTAGAGGACCTCCAGAGAGATGAGGACAAACTGAACTGCAGTCTCCTCCCTTCAGAATCAGCATTTATGCCTGACACATCTGAGTTATCCCCAGGCTTAGAGCACAGAAAGCCTGAACACACACTTGTTTCTGAAGGAGATACAGCTCTCCTTGAATTTGAAAGTAAATTGTGCAGGCAGAGTGGTGACTCTAAGAAACAAACCTTTTCGGTAGGACTAGCTCATCAAACCAAAGAAGGCAGTGATAAAGACAGAGAAACAGAAAAGAAAAATAAGCAGAGTGAAGGGTTCCCTAGTCCAAGTCTCAATCTCATGTTTTATACAAATAGCGTTAGTGGCTATTTGCCATCTACAGCAGTTGTGGATTGCCATCAGCCTATGAGAGACTTCACTTCAGACAAAAAGTCAGAGTTGATAAAAGTCTGTGACACCAGTTCATCTGTGGAGAATGAGCCTTTGAAACATTGCATCCCTGATGAACACCTCAATACATTTCAACATTTGAACAAAGCTGCTACCCGAATTCAAGCATGCTGGAGAGGATTTTCTGCCAGAAACTTCAACTGCAGAGTTAAGGACATACGATATGAAATCAGGCTTCAACGAATGCAGGAACACATTGTGATTTTGACAAATGAAGTGGCCAGGTGAGTAAGCAGTTTTTTGTTTTGTTTTTTTTTTCTCATAGTTTTAACTTCAGTATTACATTCAAAGTGCTTCCCTTCTACTTTGTTACTTATAGGACATCTGTATGACATAAATGGTGTGTGTTGACTGGTAGTTTAATTGAGAAAAAAATATTATGAGCCATGCAAGCTTTGGGTAGTATTTTGTACTAACCATTTTGGAAGAACTAGCCCAAAGGGATAAGATAAATTATTTTCTGCACTGTGGTCGTTTTGATGAAGTATTTTAGCATTCTGGAAGTTTATTTCAAGACAAATCATGCCAAACCTGAACACTTTCCTTTGATTAAGATTTACTTGATTGTACAGACCTATTTCATCTCAGAATTAAACTGCCAGCCATAATGTTGAATAGAGTTAATAAAGCAGCAAGGGTACAAGTAGACTTTAGCAGGATAAGTTAGTGACTTAAGGTACATGTATGTCTATGGATGATAGTATCTTTCTTATTAGCAAACATCCACTGTCAAACCTACTAGTCTCCAGATTTAATACTGGTTGCATCAAATTTGCACTGCAGTTGCTGATTTTAAAATAAAACCATCACACAAGTACACTAGACACACAATTAGTGGTACACAGAAACATACAGGAAAAAAAAACAGCAGAGCTTTGAATACCAGAAATGTTTTGTATGTTCATAGTTTAGAAGGTGTATACTCACAGTTAAATCTTATGAATATATCTCAATCTGTGTACCAACTCCTGAGAAGTCAGGATGTTTAACTGTTCCTTTTATACCAGAAGTTAATGTCACATCAAGATGTAGGAATAAAGACAACAAATCCCCAGTTTGGCCAGTGGTGATTGGAGATTGATAACTTCAGTGACTGAAGAGAGTACAAACATGACATACCAAAAAGACAGGACCTCTGACACTCCACTTCCCAATAAACTGTAAAACAACAGTTGGGAAGGCACACAGCAATGTCATATATAATGTTGCATGACAAAATTAAGTCTTTGTGAGTGTAATGTAATGTTGTAGTCTCAACCAGTAGCCCCTACAGCCAACTATCCATTCTAGCCATACAACCACTTATTGCTTAGTTGCACCCTCTGCATTGTCAGTACAAATGCTGACAAGATGGAAAACATTTCACTACAGAGCACAGAGACAGGATGTATAAATTTGGAGCTCACAGCACTCTGACAGTTGACAACAGAGATGACAATATGCAGAGGCATGAATTTCAGTATTCCTGAAGAAGAGATTTGTTCACAAGATAATAATCCTATCAGGCAAGAGGGTAAAGTGTATGACTTTACGCTGTCATAGATGGGAATCCGGTGCCTCACCATTAAGGGATACATTTATTACAAAGAAAATGCAGTAAAAGGGAAAGCAGTATTGGCACTGCATTCAGAAGCCCACTAGTAAGTGCCATAATAGGTTAGTTACAATGTCAGTAATACTCGAGGAGAAGATGCAGATGGCCATTGGACACTGTAATACCATAGAATTTTACATCACCAGTGAAGCCACATTAGTGGATAGGGTCCACAAGTTGGGTGAGGAGACCAGCAACATCCTGTGCAAGATGGTTCAGGATATCTTGCAAGAAGCACAGGTGAGGACAGGAGTTCAGAGGAGGGACACCCTAACATAACCTGCACATATGATAACAGCAAAGTAGAGGAGGGCACCCAAATATAACTTGATAGCCTCAGCCCAGTGTGGGATTTTCACCCAGAATTTTTCCCACTATGGGAAAAATTATTCCTGCATAGAGGGACCAGTTCTGCAAAGGAGGAAATAGTAGTGCATCTGCTATATTTGGCAGCCAACTTCATTGACCTATACATGTCTGAATTATATGTCATGGATGCCCCTCCCTGTAAAATCTATAGGCAAATGTAGAAAATTCAGTGGTATTTGGGGTGCAGTGCCAGTACAGGAATGTTGCCAGTATGTGTGTACCTAAGGTCATCAAAATCTCTGGTTGTTTACAATACCGACTACATGGCTGAGAAGAGT
Source organism: Protopterus annectens (assembly GCF_019279795.1). Taxonomy (NCBI): domain Eukaryota; kingdom Metazoa; phylum Chordata; order Ceratodontiformes; family Protopteridae; genus Protopterus; species Protopterus annectens. The sequence continues at coordinate 1,095,764,437 of NC_056735.1, read as the reverse complement.
GTGACATTGAAACCTCAGTATGTTGTGTCAGATTTTGAGAAAGTCACCAGTATTATAATTGCTGGAAGCCGTGGTGGTGCAGCAGTAGCATTGTCGCCTCACAGCAAGAGGTTCTCCCGTTCGATTCTCGGCTGGAGCGCCTTCTGTGTGGAGTCTGCATGTCCTCCCCGCAGTCGAGTGGCATTCGAAAGACATGCTTGAATGGGCGTGCCTTGGTTGAAGGTTGGGCGTCAAGCTGGCACCTCGGCACCGTAAAAATCTACTGCCAATCATTAGCGGACTGGAGTTCCACTGTGGTGACCCCTAACCGGGAAAAGCCGAAAGAAGAAGAACAACCACCAGTATTGTAATTGCTTTTCCGTCATTAAGCCACCATGGATGTGTTTGTCATTTATTGCAAACTGTCATCAAGTGCAGATCTGTGGCCTTACTGGTCCTTGTGGAAGTAACTCAGTGTTTGCAGTACTCGGAAAAAAGCTGTTAGCCTTAGCCCACTAACCCTGAGAACATTCCAGACATCTTTTTCAACCTTAAGTTGCAGATGATGGCTGTGCCCTTAATCACATACAGTTGTGTGCTTGGATGTCCATGAAGTGATAATACTTCACACACTTAGCTACAAGGAAATTCAAGAGCACCTAGGAAGAAGCATTTCTAGCACCATGAGGACCATGACCATACACCTTAATAGGTTCAGCTACTCAGTGATGGATTATTGTGGGTGATGCAATGATATCTAAGTTGGTAGGGCAGTGCATTGGACAACAACCCAGCTGCTGTGACAGCACTCTGTTATACACTGATCTGCATATTTTGCAAAAATATTGTACATCTCCTTATCAAATTTGATCCAGGTAAATCCATTTCCCATGCACTGGTGCTTTGTCCATCCCCACAGACACAGTCCCAAATGGGCTGCTTTTCCAAACTTTTGTAGTAAGACTTACTTTTTTATATACATTCATGTCTTATTTCAGTCCATTTTCAACATTCTGTACTTCTCATGTTGCAAAAACACACTTTGTAGACTTCCACATGGTCCACCTCATTCCAGTGCTCGGTATTCTGTGCACATACTCCTTCAAGATTTCCTTTTTGTTATTCTAGGATTTTAATTCATAAACCTTGTTATACGTTTTGCAGTTTCATAATGTTGTATTTTCTGCCTTCATAGTTTACTTTTCACATATCTAGGCTTCATACACATCATCTTCTACTGACCAGGTATCTAAATGACAGAGCCTTTCTTTATTTTCATTTCTGTTGCAGAATATTGTATCATAAAATTCAATATACAAGACAATATACAAGACAAAAGCAAGCCAACTTCTCCAATGAAACCAAGCCTTATTGCCTCCCAGTATTCTTACACATGGCTTTATTGCAGTAATGTGATGTAAGCTATAACACTTCTGTCACAGTAAATTTATATTAAGAGATATTTGGATGCTCTGCACTCAGAAGGTACCCATTATACCTTTGAATAAGTTTTACAAGACATTAATTATTGTTATGATCTCCCATCTTTATATATTTTTCTGTCTTATGGGCTCAAGTCCGCTAAATGTTTTATGGCTTTCAAAGCCAGAAAAACACTTGGCAATTTTTTTCCCTGTAACTAATAGTACATGGAGCAGATAAAAATTCCATTAACTGCAAAGAACTGCAATTATCTCATCAATTATAACCTTGTATTATGTGCTGTCTAATAATTTATTTTTCTGTCTTCTCCCTTGTCAAAGAAGGATTCTGCACTATTTGGAACAGATGGGGCTGGCCCAGATATTGGATGGGTATGTGCTGATTAGCATCTAGTAGGACTTGTCCTTGATGGAACAGAGGCCCACCCTTAGGGAGTATGGTTTGAGACCAGTACCAGGCCTGCACATATCTGTCATGATTTGGTTTTACCTCTGGAATGTACTGCCTCGAGTGCCAGGACCCCAATCACCTGACACTCATTTGTTCTTCATTTGTTGCACCATTCTTCAGATTAACCCAGATCATCCAGTGACACATTAACAAGAGGAATAATGGATGTGCAGCTTGAGGACCACCCTGTCTGAGGTAAATCCTGCTGCTGCCAGTTGCTCCACTCAAATTTCTCAAGTATCTGAATTTTTTCAGGATCTCTTTTTGCTTACCACTATCATATAATATGCAGATCTGAAGTAGTTACTTCATTTGCTCTGCAACCTGTGGGTATCTGATCCGATTTCGGATCCGAGCCGGCAGCTTTCCAAGCTACAAGATCCGAGCTCCTAGCTCCTCCCCCCTACCCATAATCCCCTGCTATGTGCTACATTACCTCAGATCGTTTTTTTGCCATGGCTGAAGCAGCTACTTTTGAAGAGCTCCTTGGCTTTTGGTGAGATTGAACCTTTTTCTTTTTTCTGTAAAAAAAAAAAAATATTTTTTCTAGTGTGAGAGTGTGTAGTTTTTTCTGGGTTAGTTATCGATAGTGTAGTTAGATACCTTTGTTCCCCTTTTCTAACTAGTTTTCTGTTAGTTCCCGACTTTCACCCTCCCCCCTCTTATTGTTTGGGTGTGTTTTGGTATGAGTGGTGTTATGGCTGAAGGACCTAAGGCGGTGTTCTCAAAATGTACTGAGTGTGGCCATAAACTTTCGCCGGTGGATGGCCACACTCAGTGCGTTTTATGCTTGGGGGCGGCCCACTTGTCATCGGCCTGCACAATCTGCGCGGCCTTTAATCCCCGAGCTATTAGGGACAGGAAGAACAAGCTGATCCTGGCGGGCTTGTTGCCTCAGGAATCGGCTTCTTCTTCCTCCCCCTCTCAGGCACAGGCTGTCTCGGCAGCCCTCGTGCCTTCTGTGCCCCCGACTCAACCTGGGACTCAACCTCCCTCTTTGGTTGTGAGTTCGGGGGATTCAGGTACCTCCACTACGGTGGAGAAAAGACACAAGGACAAGGGACATAAGTCCCACAAAAGGCGGGCTGAGACTCAACCCTCAGCCCCGCCGTCTAAGCTGGCTAGGTCTCCCTCGAGGGTCTACGGATCCTCCCCCTCTCGGCTCCGTTCACCTCGTTTTTCTCCGGAGCTGGAGGAGGAGGATCGGTCTCCCTCGAGGTCGTCGAGGCGACCCTCCCGGCCCACCTCGACGACTTCTTCAAGATCAACCAGAAGTCTCACTGAAGCAGATATGGATCGGATGATGCGCCGATTCATCCAGACCCAAATGCAGATGGGGGTGCTCTTGCCTCCCCCCCCTCTCTGGGGGGGAGCGTGGCCCCCATATTTGCTCCGATTACTCCTTCTCCGACCCGTTTTCGGGTCTCGGAGTTATCGGATCCGGGCCCTTTCAGAACCAGGGATTCGTCGGCGCCAGTAACTCCGGTCGCTTCGACGCCGACTGTGCCTTCGAGTCTGTTGGATCCGAGCTCTCGGGGCCGAGGGCTGAGCATCGGATCCGGGGGAGCTGGTGTGTCTTCGGCTCTGTTGGGTTCGGAGCACACCTCTCTCTCGGCTCCGGCTGCATCAGCTCCGACCCCGATCCCTACCTCAGAGCCGAGGAGATTGCTCTTGGAGCCTGGCGAGAGTAGCTCTCCTTCGGATTTTTGAGGTTGTGGAGAGGGTACTGTCGAGGACCTCCAGGTCCCCGGTTCGGGCGTTGGATCCTCCCGTACCCCCGCTGCATGTGGGTCTATCCTCCATCATCCGACCATCGGGACAGCCTGCTCAAGCCCTCCAGTTGGTTCCCTTAGAGGAACAGGATCCCGTTGTTGAGCCTTCTTCGGACAGTCCCACCGAGGAGGTCCCTCGTAAATGTCGGTGCAAGAGGAGGCACCTGGACTCCCCCGAGTCCGTTACAACCGACATGGATTTAGATGAAGGGGAAGGTTCCCCAAGGTCACCCCCTGAGGATGTCTCCTTCGGAGACATCATGGAAATGTTGCGTATTAGAGGGGGGTGGTCTGCCTAAAAACCTTCCGCGGATGAATCCGTGTTCCTGGATACGTTTGAGGCAGGCCCTTCTACCTCCTGGGTGTCCCCCCCGGCTGACCCCCTGGTAGACCTCATTACTACCAGGGCGTGGAAGGAGCCCGACACCGTGGAGCCTATCCCGAAGCGACCCGACAAGATCCTTAGCCCCCCAGTGGATAGATTGTCTTGGGCCAAGGGAACCCCCGTGGTTGCCATATTGGTGGCAGCTGCCACCAGGAGAGAACTCGCGCAGGAGAGTTCTTCAGTTCACCCGCCAGATAAGGAATCTCGGGCACTGGACCGCATTGGGAAGCTGATGTTTAGTTCAGCGACCTTTTCTGTAAGGGCGCTGAACTATATGGCACATACCATTAGGCTGCAACGAGACTTAATTAAGGAATACGCTGCAGCCCCCCCGGTGTCCATGTCGGTCGAGGACAAAAAAGTTTTCTCGACTCGTATGGCCACTCTGAAATCCATCTCTAACACGTCCATGCGTCTACTCTCCCATGCCACGGAGTGGGCCGCTAGGGCCAGCAGAGCCGGGGTCATCTTGTGACGTCACTCCTGGCTCCGTCTTTGTGATTTCGCGGATCCCTTCAAGGCGTCCTTCGTGAATGCACCCTTTGACGGATCTTCGCTCTTCGGCAAGACCGTTCGCGAGATGCTGGTCCAAAGCGAGAAGGATGGGAAGACGCTGTCTGCCATCGGGGTCCGCTTCTCTAATCCCCAACGATCCTTTTCTAGGAATCATAGGGGACAAAAGAAGCTGTGGTTCCGTAAGTCCCAGCAATCCCATCCAGCTTCGGACCCCTCGTCCTCTAGAGGCAGAGGAGGACAAGGAGGACGCCGGCCCAGAGGCAGAGGGGGACCGCGTAACTTCGGGTCCAGGGAACCCTTCCCGGATAGACCCGCGCAGCAGCCCTGAGGGCTTACCCGGCTGTCCCTCTCTGGAGGCAGTTGGGGGGCGGTTGTCGGAGCACCTGTCAAACTGGGAGTCCATTACGACAGATCGATGGGTGCTCCGCATCATATCCAGAGGTTATACCATCCCCTTCATAAACCACCCTCCCTCGACCAGACACCTCCCCGATGTTCCACCCGATCGAAGGGAGGCAGCAGCTTCAGAAATCCTGAAGTTGCTAGAAAAAAGAGCCATCCAGCCCGTCCCCCCAGACCAGTCCGGATTGGGTTATTACTCCAGGTTCTTTTTAGTGCTAAAAAAGACGGGGGACCTAAGACCCATTCTAGACCTCTCCGCTTTGAACCTGTTCATTCCCAAAGAAAAATTCCGGATGGTCACCCTCCAATCTATTCTCCCCCTTCTGCGGCAGAACGACTGGATGTGCTCGATAGACCTCAAGGATGCGTACTACCACATCTTGATGAACAGACGATCCAGAAGGTTTCTCTTCTTCTGGCTGGGAGCCAATCATTACCAGTTCAGGGTTCTCCCGTTCGGCCTCACCTCAGCCCCCAGGGTGTTCACCAAGGTCATGGCAGTGGTTGCAGCCCACCTGAGACTTCAGGGCATTCAGGTCTTCCCGTACCTAGATGACTGGCTCCTTACCGCCACCAACAGGCATCGGCTCTGCGTGGCAAGAGATTATGCTCTGACCCTTGCCCAGAGCTTAGGCATCTCTGTAAACCTCCAGAAATCCTCTCTTTGCCCCGTACAGGTCCTGGAGTTCATAGGGGCCAAGTTAGATACCCGCATTTCTCGAGCTATGCTAACTGCGGACAGGATAAACAGCTTGTTGTGTCAGGTGCTAATTCTTCTTCAAAGCCCGGCCCCGGAGGCGGAATTAGTTCTGAAGGCACTAGGATCTATGGCAGCAGTGATCAGTCTCGCCCTTCACGCGTGTCTGCGAATGAGGATTCTGCAGTGGACCCTTCAAGTTCAGTGGTCCCTGCTACTCCATCCGTTGAATACTCCGATTCCTCTGAGCAGAGTTTGCAGGCACTCCCTTCTTTGGTGGCTCCACGCCCCAGAGCTGAAGGAAGGGAGGCCTTTTGTTGTCCCTCCCCCCAAAGCCACGCTGACCACGGATGCTTCTCGCCTTGGGTGGGGGGGCATTGTTCGGGCAGAACCGTCCAAGGCACGTGGACTCCCCTGGAGACCGCTTTGCATATCAATGTCCTAGCGATGAGGGCGGTGCTTCTAGCGTTGCAAGCTCTCCACAACCTTCTACCTCTGGGGACTATTGCAATCCAGACAGACAACATGTCAGTTGTCTGGTACATAAACAAGCAAGGAGGAACCAGGTCCTACCCACTTTGCTGGGAGGCTATGAGAGTGTGGGAATGGGCGATATCCACCAACCGCTTTCTGGTAGCAACGCACATTCCGGGTCGGTCCAACAATTTGGCGGACAAACTGAGCAGAGTGATTCTCACTCCGTACGAGTGGTCTTTCAATCCATCAGTTGCGAAGCAGATCTTCCGCAAATAGGGTTGGCCTTGCTGCGATCTTTTTGCTTCTCCTTTAAACACAAAATGCAGCGAGTACTTCGCAGTGCTTCCCCCCGAAGGGGAGAATCCCAGAGACGCTCTAGTCCATGCTTGGCCGCCCGGTCTACTTTATGCTTATCCACCCCTTCCGCTCATGACCAAGTTCATACAGAAAGCCCGTCGGTTGGGGAGCAGAGTTATCCTCATAGCCCCATTCTGGCCTCGCCAGATCTGGTTCCCGTACCTGCGGTCTCGCAGTGTATCTCCGCCATGGATACTGGATCCCATTCCAGACCTGATTTCGCATCCGGCGGGATTACAACCCCCAAACCTGGTGAACCTCAAGCTTGCGGCTTGGTTGCTCCAGTTCCACTGATGGCTAGGACTCCCGGTATCTCATCTCCTGTTAAGGCCATTCTAGTCGCAGCACATAAGCCGACTACTAGGAAGATTTACTACAGCAAATGGAAACGTTTCTCTGTCTGGGCTAAAGATAGAGGCCTGGATCCATTTACAGTTCCTATTCCTACTATTCTAGACTTCCTGTCTCTGATATTCTGACAAGGAACAAGTGCTTCTACAGTTAAGGTGCAATTGGCAGCCATCTCCCATTTCCATGTGGGAGACGGACTAGGATCTTTGGCTTCTACAAAATTATGTAAAACCTTCTTACGGGGCGTTTTCCTCTTGAAGCCTCCGGTGAAAGTGGTGGTGCCTCCATGGGATTTGGCCTTAGTCTTACAAGCCTTGACAGGCCAACCCTTTGAGCCCGCGGATTCGATTCCATTAAAGTTCTTGTCTTGGAAAACAGCCTTTTTGGTGGCCATTACTTCAGCCAAAAGGGTGTCAGAACTTCAAGCCTTATGTATGAAGCATCCTTATCTCATTTTTCACAAGGATAGAGTGTTCCTCAGGACTAATCCGTTGTTCTTACCTAAGGTGGCTTCGGAGTCAAATATCAATCAATCAATAAACTTACCCGTGTTCTTCCCAAACTTTCAGAATAAAGGAGAATACACATTGCATAAATTGGATGTGCACAGACAACTGCGTTTCTACCTGCACAGGACTAAGGATTTTCGCAAGTCGGACCAGTTCGTGTCATTTGCTAAATCGGCCATGGGTAAGGCCATTTCCAAAGTGACTGTAGCAAATTGGATTTGTCAATGCATAGTCCACGGGTACTTATCTGCAGGCAAACCGGTTCCTACGGGAATTTGCGCTCACTCTACGAGGGCTGTGGCCACCTCTGCAGCCTTCTGGTCTAGGATCCCCTTGGATGACATATGCTCTGCAGCTACCTGGTCCTCTTCACATACGTTTATTTCTCATTGTAAGTTGGATATGGTATCGAGAGGTAGGGCTTCCTTTGGCTCTGCGGTGCTTCGGAATATCCTTCCATAGGCAGCCCAGGGTTTTTCCCTAGGTAGCTGGGGACTCTGTCCCACAGGTTGCAGAGCAAATGAAGTAACTACTTCAGATAAAGAAGTTATGTACTCACCATAACGTTCCATCTGAGTAGGTACTTCATCTGTCTGCAACCGACCCCCCCCTGCCATCCCCCGAACCTTTCGGGATTCCTGATCACCAAAGAGATCTTTGTTCTGCTTTAGGACAGTTTATCTGGTGTTACTTCCTCTATCAAAGGTAGGAGTTGTGTAAGAGGCAAAAAATTTGATCTGAGGTAATGTAGCACATAGCAGGGGATTATGGGTAGGGGGAGGAGCTAGGAGCTCGGATCTTGTAGCTTGGAAAGCTGCCGGCTCGAATCCGAGATCGGATCCGATACCCACAGGTTGCAGACAAATGAAGTACCTACTCAGATGGAACGTTATGGTGAGTACATAACTTCTTTTTATGTAGTTGTTGTAAGGGAAGTGGAACATACCGGCATACATCCAGTCTCCCTATGTGGATGTTTTTAGTCCCTGTTCTAGATATCATTTTATTAATCCAACTAATGTTTGAAGTCCCTCCCCCAGGCCCCCTAAATTAATGGTATGGAGTTGCACAGGAGCTTGTAAGAAGAAGCATATAACAACTGCATTTAGTGTAAGTATGTTTCATAGTAAGTAGTACTGATCATTTGTAGTATAAATGTTAATACCCATTTGTAAACCTTCTGGACACACAGTCCTTTTTCAGAGTGACCCCCTGTGCAAACTGCCATGAAAGATTTCCTGCACTGTAATGCAAGAATGGAAAACTTTGAGAATGTGTGGACATAACTGTCAAAGGAGTATTGTAATGAAATTTCTTATTTCATCTAATCATTTTATATTTCTTGAAGTTAATGATTTTTTCAGTTGACTTTTGTCTTTTAATTATGGTTTTGTATTGTACATCATTTATTTCAGCTTGATAAGCAGTCTGGTTGACAAACCGTTGTCAGCCACGACCCTCTTAGTATGGTGGAAGACACAAACAGAAAATGTTACATAGACTAAAGAATAAGCAGAGATGTACATACTGTAGTATAGTAGCAAAATAGAGACAATAAAGTTGCATGTTATTTACAGTTATAAATGCAAGTGATATTATTTATACTATGTGCAATTAAGGTAGGCATCCAACCAGAGGTCATTTTTAAAAGTAGAAATAAAAACCAGCAGGACAGCCATGACAATAGACTCCACTTTTTAAAAAAAAAGCAAATAATTATGAAAAAAGGACAAGTGCTTTCACACACACTGTCCTGCTGTTTTTTATTTCTATAACAGTATTTTGCTCTTCTGGCTTGGACTCTTGGTATACGCTGGTGATTGTTTTTCTATTTGTTAAAAGTATGTCTATACAAGAAAAGATACGACTAAAGCATGAGCTCCAAGGATTTCTTTCATGTCTGAGCTGACTTTGCAAGTAGATAGACCATCTTCCACTCCAAAAGGGAAAACAAATATAATTTATTCAGCTCCTGACTTTCATACATGTTCATTTTGTTAATTTATGTTTGCTACTTGTCTCTGAAGTCATTATTTCAGTGAAAATGAACTCTTGTTGAAATATAATTTGGTCATAAGCATATGTCTTTAAGTTCACCCTTAACACTTTCTGGTGAATTTCACCTAACAGGTTATAAATATGTATTACTGTTATTTGACACTGTTAATGGCTTGCTTTGCTTTACAACTGTTTGCACCCATTACTTGTTTTAGATGTGTGTGATTGTTCCAACATTAGATACATTACTTGTTTGTTATTTCTCACATTTCAAAAGCTGGTAATCAGAAGCAAGAGTATGGAACGCTTTTTGTGAATATCATTTTACAGCAGCTTTTAAATTGTTTGTATTTTATGAGGAATGTTATAATAAACCTATTCAGTTTGGTGGGTATTATGTGCTTGTTATGAACAGTAACATTTGGACCAAAAAAAAGTGTTTTTGACTCGTACAGGGAGTGAAATTTGGACCTAAACAAGAAAATGTATGTTCCAAAGTGCTTCTTTCCAGCCGCTATGCTTGCTGACAGATAATGAAAATTCATCTCTGTGTTGCTCCCTTCCAGGTGATCTCTCATTTGAGGAAACAGTTTTAGGATTATGCGGAATTAACAAATTCAGTCAGCATTGGTCAATGATGTGTTGATTGTCCTCCTCCTTTAAAGAAATGTGTGAACAATTATCTGGAAAAGGAGGATAAAAAATCTTGATTTATCCCCTCCAAGGAATGTACCCAGTGGACACCATTTCTGCAGCATCATAATATACATATTCAGTTCTCAAGAGCACAGATGCCCATTTTAAGCACTTGATGGAGTGGAGTGATGTCTTGATCAAGAATCCCATGTTAGGTTCCCATATATTCCCTTAAGAAAGTCCATCTTAGATCCCAGAAACCACAGCAGCTTTCCACCTTGCTACCTTATAAGGAGTCCAAGCATTTGGACAATGATGATCAAAAAGGTATTTTTCTGAAAACCTGTTTTGGACTTTGGTCCTTTAATTGCCTTCCTACTGTCCCAATTCCATTTACTCTTGTGGACCATGCTGTGCAGATGCAGACCTGCCTGAATGTGACATCAAGGTGGCTGTAAAAAAGACTGTGTGATGGCCTCTACAATAGGTTTTAACATAAGCAACTGTAAGTCTGGCTATGATGATACCATGGTGGCCGAAGTAGACTTACGCTTAAGTTGTCCTAGGCAAGCCTTTCTGGATCCACCCTTCTAGAAAAATGTCCTGTTTGGCTATGCTTCCCAGAATGTAGGCAAACACCTCCAAAATAGAAAACATGCAGTGGCAACTGTGCGGACTCTCTTTGATCCCTTACAGCTTCAATCTCTTTTGCAGGACTTTCTAACATGGCCTACTATGAGAAGTCAACTCCATACTTGCTGCATATGAGCTTGTCTTATCCAGAAGAATCAAGAAAAAACAAGTTAAACCTACTTATTGAAAAATAACTTTGGCCTTCACACCCCTGTACTTAAATATACCGACTCCAAAGTCACAGAATTATTAGGAAAAGAAAAACAATCTGCAAGGGTACAAACCGTAGCGGTATAAACTGATATTGCATTCAAGTTATGTATTAGAAAATTAAGTTTGGAAAAGTGGAACTGGAGAGGTAACACTTGACCATTTAGCTGTCTGGCACGCCTAGGCTAACCCTTCCTACTATCTCAAGAAGTAGAAGAAGCCCCTAAAAAACAGAAAAATGAGTGCTATTGAAACTGTTACTTGGGTAAAATTCAGTTGTTGGCTAGAAAGTGCTCCATCAGGATGCCAGCAAAGAAAAATAATTGGAGAATCTGAAAGAAAATCAACCATGAAAGAGCTGACTAGAAACCAATGGCTGGGAAGGATCCTGCAGCTGTTCATCAAAAAAGTTGTTCAGGAGAGGTTGGGGTTTGCCATAATAATGGTTAAGTTTCAGCCTTAGTTCAAGAGATGACTTCCAGTAATTTAGAGAAAAAAATAAATCAAATATATTCAGGTGATTAAAATAAATTAAATACTGAAGGAGTACATCAACTCAAATAACAAAAGGTTGGAAATATAGAAGCTTTAACTAGCTATTTAAATGAACTGATAAAACTGCAAAGAAATCAGAGGTTGAAATGAAAAAGCTGAATAAGTGTGAGACTTCTCAATCCAAAAATAGAGTTAGAAAATGAAGCATGCAGAGGAAACCTGACATTTTCTACTGTACCAAAGAAACTGGAAGGAACAGACTATATTAATTTTATGAAAGCACAAATATGCTATAGTTTACTTTTCAGAATTTGGCTATTGTAGAATAAAATGATGGAGTAGTAGAGAAGCAGAGAAAATGAGATTATGGTAGCGGATAGCTGATTAGGTGAGGTGGGTGGATTGGAGCCAGAAGCATCGGGCTTCTTTGAAGAGGTAGTTTTTAGTTACTGGATGGGGTGAGTAAGAAGAAATTTTCTTTTAGATGCATGGAAAATGATTTCCAGAGAGTGGGGGCCCTAACAGAAAGAGTGATTAGTACTATCTAGTATGGTGGTAGGGGTAAGGAGTGTGGAGGCTAGTTCTGAGTAGTTTTGCAGCTTGTAGGAAGTCTCTTTTTTTTTTTTTTGGTAGCTGTAAGTTCAAATGATTCTTGGTTAAATACTGTATTTACTCATGCTTGTATTTTTCTTCCTACTTTAATTGTACCATCATCATGTCTTACATGCTCTGCTTAATATACATGTTTTAATTATTGCTGTTAAATATTTTTGTATATTGTAATTCTCATTGTTACTGAAGCTTTGCTCCCCAGGACTCCACTGAAAATGAATTTTTCTTGGCCCAATGGACTTTCCCGGTTATCAAACTGAAATAAATAAATAAATAAGTATTAATGTCAGAAAGACTTGTTCAGCATTTATTTTTCCTGCTGTCTCATATGGCATTGGACCATGTTTTATTTATGGACATTTGATTACCGGGAAAGTTTGACTGGGTAGCAGCCCATTTTCAGTGGATGCTGAGAAAAGCTCCAAAATATTACAAAATATTTTTAAGAACAATAATTTTACAATCTTCAAAAATAATACAAAACATCTACAGTTTAAATAATTATACCAAATTAGACATAATATGAACAAATATGAAAAAAAAAATGGCAAGGATGCCTTGTCAGTGCAGGATGGTGCCTTGAAGCAGCCTGACTGTTTACAAATAGAACTGCATACACTGGTTATGATTACAGGCACAAGAGTAGGCAATGCACAGCTTAGAATCAAATCTGAAAGCTCTGGTGGGGGACAGAAGTACTTCAAAATGTATTCAAGATATGAAATAAGTGTAATTCACAGGCTGTACATGTTGAATCCAGGGTGAAAAAGAAAGCTGAAATGGAGGTGAATACAATACATATCCATAAATAGAAATGTTCATTAGTCCCACTGCTGTAGTAGCCTTTAGGCTATATGAGTTATGTCTTGACCAAGAAACAACAACTGGCCAGATTCCAAAGGCACTGCTGGTGCCTTTCTGCACTTTCACTCTAACTTCTGATTGATATGCCCTAGAGGTGGAAAATCAGAAGTCAGAGTTGACACTTTTTAGTACTTCCTTGCCACCTCTTGAAGAAGCAACTGAGAGGGTTTCACAACAGCAGAAGCTGGCCTTTAGCTCCTTTCTGGCAGATAAGTCCCCTTTGGGGAGCCCTTTCACAAGGAAATTTTATGATCTGATGTTGTCAATCTTCACATAATCCTTGACTGTGGACTCGGTTCAGAGCCTCGGGACAGACTCGACTGTTTATTTCAGCTTGCACCTTCCAAAACTCTCAAGCTAGGCACTACCCATGATGCTCCTCTGAAATTACCTCAGATCTTGTTTGCCGCTTTGTAGTGTCAGACGCGTCTGATCCTATCTCTTAAGCTTGGGCTATATTTTGTAAGTTTTTTTTTATATATATATTAATCTCCTTTCTTAGATAGTCTATTTTTTTCTCTCTCTACCGCTATTTACTACCCACTCCTCTATCTAGTATTTAGTGTGCATGTGAGTTCCCTTTCAGTTTTCTTTCTACCTTTTGATAGTCCTGTCAAGTACCATTGTTGGTACTTTTCTTTCCCTCTTTAGTTACCGTTCATTGGTATTTTCATAATTACCATAGTTGGTAATTTTACTGTCATATCCCTTCTTTAAAAAGAAAAAAAAAACAGTTCCTTCCTCTTCTTTCTCTGTGTGTGTGTGTGTGTGTGTGTGTGTGTGTGTGTGTGTGTGTGTGTGTGTGTGTGTGTGTACGCACAGCTTGAGAACTAGGCCCCTTATTTACCTAACATGGCTGATAAAGTTTTGAAAGGCACCTCAGGTTTTAAGAGGTGCCAAAAATGCAATCAAAAATGCCCAATTCAGATGGACATGTTTTTTGCCTGTACTGTCTTGGTGCAGTCCACCTTCTGGAGGACTGTGCAGTTTGCAACAGATTCTCCACCAGGGCCTTAACTGAGCAGAAAAACAAATTAATATTGAAAGGTCTTTTGAGAGGGGAATTTGATTTTTGCTTCCAGAACTGAAGCCAGTTCATCCTTATCATCCTTCTCCTCTTCCTAATCAAAAAAGAGACAACAGTCGGCCCCGAGCAGCTCCTCGGAACCACCAGCAAAATTGGCAAAACAGCCTTCAGTACCAACAGTTTCTACGGCACCAGCAGGCACAGATGATTCGACTACATTTAAAACCTCAGTACAGGTATCTGAAATGGTATCGATACTGAAGCAATCTTCATTTCAAATCTTACCCAAGGACCTCTTATTCAGCCTTGGTGTATCCTTTTGCTGACAGGCCACCCAGTTTATTCTTGGAATCGAGGCTTCTCAGATCTCCTTCTGTTTCGTCTGTTGGATCCACTAAGAGTCTTTCGGAATTGCACATAATGAGACTGTTCAATCAGCTCCTGATGGCGAAGGGATTACATCCTCCTCCTGTTCCAAGCCAACTTGGCACCGGAACAACTCCTTCATCGGCATCGACACAGGTTCCTCCTCCAACTCCTGTTGAGTCTTCGCAACCCCTGGCACCCAACCCTCCCATCTCTGACTGTCTTGGTACCAGCTAGAACTTCTTCTCCAGAACCGAGGATCACCTTGAGTTCTTCTGGTTTATTGGAATCGGAGACCTCCGTGGGTCAAGGCTTCATTGCTGGTTCTGAGGGCCAGGGCTTAGCGTCGATTATTTCGGAGCCATCCATGGCTGTCTGTGCCTTGGCATTTGTAAGTTTGACCCAGGCTTCTGCTTCAGAGGTGGCTTCTTCATTGGGGGTGGGACCATGGTTCCGAAGGAGTATAATTCGGTTCCAGGTTCCCATCCCTCTACGGTGGGGGGGCCCAGCATTCTGGATCATGTAGAGGGTCTTGTCCATTGTAGAAACAATCCTTGCCACCCCTGTCGGTCCAAGCATCATCCCTATCCCCATGACTGGAGCTCCCTCTAGTCTCATCCCTGGGACAAGGGGAACCAAAGCCTAAGGAATGACCCACTTTGGTGGTTTTGTCTTCACATACTTCCCAGACCATCCCACCAAGGAAGCACCTGCAAAGAAAAAGTGCAAGAGGAAGCACCTAGACTCCCCTGAAGAGTCTTTCATATAAACACCAATTTCAATGAGGGGGAAGGTTCCCCTAATTCACCCCCTGATGATGTTTCCTTTTAGGGTATCCTTAAAATCCTAAAACAGGGGGTGGCTGGACCTCCCTTCACCCTTCCTCAGAGGAATCCGTTTACCAGGAGGCTTTTCATGCCCAGCCTTCTACTTCTTAGATCTCTCTGCCCACTGATGACCTTATTAAACTTATCACTCAGCGGGCCTGGAAGAGTCCGGATTCCGTTGAACCGATCCCCAAGAGACCTAGCAGAATTGTATCTACTCCTAAGGATGAACAGCATTGGGCCAAGGGTATCTCAGTTGGCACCATAGTGATAGCGGCAGCCAGAAAGAAGGAATTTGCAGAAGAGTCCTATTATCCATCCTCCTAACAAGGATAGATTTGGGAAGTGTGTTTACTCTTCATCGACCTCCTCTCTCAGGTTTTTGAATTATATGGAACACTTCAGTAGACTGCAGAGAGATCTAATTGAAGAACTTTCAGATACGCTCGCAGGAGCAGTAGCTGAAGGGTTTTGAGATAAAGTTACCTCTCAGCTCGCCACCTTGAATCGATAGCCAACTTGTCCGTGAGGCTTATCGCTCATGAAGCTGAAGGGACGACAAGTGCAGCAGGTTCTGGCGTAGCCATCAGGAGACATGCCTGGATCCACTTGTGTGACTTGGAGCCATTTAAATCTTTGTTTGTCAATGCTTTGTTTGACAGATCATCCCTGTTCAGACTTAAAGTGAAGGACACACTAGCCAGATGTAAAAAAGATGGGCAGACTCTTTCTGCCATGGGTGTACGCTTCTCCACATCTCAGTGGCCCTACTGTAGGAACCAGAGAAGTGGGAGGCTATGGTTCAAAAAGTCCTAAGGGCCTTTCCAGTACTCACATGGCAAAGACTTCTCCTGGGGCAGAGGGGGTGGTAACAACAGAAAACACTGTTCCAGAGGCAGAAGTGGCCCACAGAACCAGGGGTCCAGGGATTCCTTATCTGGTAACTCTTACCAGTGCTCCTGAACAATGGCCCAATTACCTTCCTCTGGAGGCAGTCAGGGGGCATTTCTCCCTGCGCCAATCCAACTGGCTACAAATTACTTTGGACAAATAGGTGCAGGGGATCATTTCCAGAGGTTATGTCATTCCCCTTATAACCAATACAAAAATACAAAAAAGACTCCCAGATGTTCCATCTAGTCACAGGGAGGCAGCAGTTTCTGAAATCCAAGAACTGCTCGACAAAAGAGTCATCCAAGAAGTCCCCCCAGACCAGAAAGGATCTGGATTTTACTCAAGATTCTTTTTGGTGCCCAAAAAGACAAGGGACTGGAGACCTATCTTCGATCTCAGCCAGTTCAACAAGTTGGTTCAACAAACCAAGTTCCGGATGGTCTCGGTTTAGTCAATACTTCCATTCTTGGAAAAAGATGATTGGATGTGCTCAATAGATCTTCAAGATGTGTACTACCACATAAAATTGGACAAAAGCTCCAGAAGATTCATGCACTTCTGGCTGGGAACTAGTCATTATCAGTTCAGAGCACTGCCCTTTGGTCTCACCACAGCCCCAAGGGTGTTTAGGAAATGCATAGTAGTGGTAGCAGCTCATCTCAGACTGCTAGGGTATCAAGGTTTTCCTTATCTCTACTACTGGCTCCTCATAATACCACCAGGCGTCAACTCCTAAGGGCAAGAGATTACACCCTTCATCTTTGTACTACCTTAGGCATCCTAATTATAAAAAGTCACATCTAGAACCCACTCAGCAGTTGGAATTTATTTGAGCACAATTCAACACTATGACGGGAATAGCTTTACTCCCATTAGAAAGACTCCAGAAAATCAGAACACAAGTAATAAATCACATCCAGAGCAGAAGTGTTTCAGAAAAGCTCATTCTGCAAGCTCTAGGTTCCATGGCAGCCGCTATTACCTTAGTTCCCTTAGCCAGGTGTCACATGTAGATTCTTCAATGGCTTCTGGCCTCCCAATGGTCATTAATGCAGCAACCTATGTCCCATCACAACCTGATCACCAATCGTTGCAAACAAGACCTGTTATGGTGGATTCAGTCCAACGAGATCCTTTCAGGCTGTCCATTTATCCTTCCACAGCCCGAAGCCATAGTCAACATGGACACTTCCCAGATAGGTTTGGGGGGAAATTATCTGGGAAGGACAGTCCAAGGTACTTAGCCCCAGATGAAGACCAATTTGCACATCAGTGTTATAGAGATGAGGGCGTTGCAAGCATTTCAACATGCCTATCCGTAGGGAAAAGTGGCAATTCAGACGGACAACATGTCTGTAGTCTGGTATATCAACAAACAAGGGGAACCAAATGTTATCTGCTTTGTCGTGAAACCCTCAGAGTTTGGCAATGGGTGATTTCTTCCAACTGCTTTCTAACAGCAATGCATATTCCAGGGAGCTGCAATGTGTTAACGGACAGATTGAGCACATCTATCCTGATGACTCATGAGTGGTCTCTCAATCCGTCAGTGGTGGAAAAGATTTTCCAGCACCGGGGCCAAACTTGCTGCGACCTGTTTGTATCCCCCCTGAACAACAAGTGCAGCAGTTACTTTACTCTAATCTCCCCACCAGGGGAGTCACCCAGAGATGCTTTTCTCCATGACTGCCCCTCCAGTCTTCTGTATGCCTTTCCTCTTGACTCCTCTGATATCTCAGTTTCTAAAGAAAGCCAAGAGGTCGAAGAACATAATAATCCTCATTGCCCCATTTTGGCCTCGACAGGTATGGTTTCCCTTCCTTTGGCCTCATCTACTTCTTAAATCTTGGATTCTGGACCCAGCTCCAGATCTACTATCTCACCCAGAAGGAATGGTTCGTCCGAATCTTCAGCATTTCAAGCTCACTGCATGGCTTCTCCAATTCCCATGATTGCCAGGCATTCTCCTCTTACATCACCAGTCCGACAAATCATTACAGCTCATCACAAGCCTTCAACTAGAAAATTTTACAATAGTAAATGGGAAAAAATTGCCAGATGGGCTCTTGACAAGGATTTTGACCCTTATGCAGCTCTTGTAGACAAGGTTCTAGAATTTTTGGCTTTTCGTTATTAGTCTGGCTCTTCAGCTTCCACCATTAGAGTACACCTGGCTGCAATATCCAACTTTCATATTGATTTTGATGGGTCTACACTTATGTCCCATAAACTGTGTAAGGCCTTTTTAAAAGGAACACTCATGCTAAGGCCACCCTGTAAAGAACTGAGCTCCCCCTGGTATTTACCCATGGTCCTTAAATGCCTCATGTTAACTCTTTTTGAACCATCAGCTACCTGTGAATTAAAATTTTTGACCTGGAAAACTGTATTTCTAATGCTCTTTTGGCCGAAGTAACCAATATCAGAAATTCAAGCCTTATCCTTCAAACCCCCCAGCTGATATTTCACAAAGACAGGGTTGCTGTCAGAACTAATCCTTCCTTTTTACCACAGGTTGTTTTGGAATCCATTATCAATCAAACCTTACCAGTCTTTTTTCCTAATTTCTTCAGTAGGGGACAATATTGTCTGCACGTATTAGAAGTCCATGGACATTTACATTTCTACCTTCACAGAACTAAAGATATCAGGAAATCTGACCAGTTGTTGCCTTTTCTTCACTTTCACTAAGTAACCCAGTTTCTGAGGTTACATTAGCTAAATGGCTTAGAGATTGCGTTACTTTTGTTTATACTTCAAACACTGCATTCTGTAAAAGCTTATTTGATGAGAGCTGTAGCTGTTTACACAATTTTTCATGCCCGAGCTTCTTTAGATGAACTTTCTGCAGCAGCTACATGGACATCTGCTTATACCTTTATCAGTCATTACAAACTGGACCAGGTCTCTAGGGGACGTACATCATTCTGTTCAATGGTCCTCCAGAATATCCTTCCATGAGACCTCCCAAGAGTTAGGTAGCTAGGGGCTATTCCCCACAGTCAAGGACTACCTAAAGATTGACATCATCAGATAAAGGCATTATGTCTTGCCATAACGTTCCATCTGTGTTGTCGATCTTCACTAATCCCTGACATTCCCCCTACCTAAGACACTTAGTGGACCGAATGTCCCAAAAGACTGGCTTCATTATATGGAATCAGATCGGGTATCTCTTTTATAGGATCATAGGAAGGTACTAGGCTATTGCCCCTGAGGCCCTTATAAGCCTAGCCAAAAAATGGCCCATGTATAGACAAATCATCACCTAATGCCCCTGCCCCAGCAGGGACACAGGTGGAATCCCAGGGATGTATTTTCTATTTCCCACCCATTTATCATCAGTTTTATTACATTATCTGTCTGTCATTGTTTTTGGCAAACTTGATCTGAGGTAATTTCAGAGGAGCATCATGGGTAGTGCCTAGCTCAAGAGTTTTGGAAGGTGCGAGCTGAGATAAATGGACGAGTCGGTTCCAAAGCTTGGAACCGAGCCCACAGTCAAGGATTAGTGAAGATCGACAACACAGATGGAACATTATGGTAAGACAAAACTTCTGTTTTTAAAAGAAAAGTTTAATATAGGGAAGTATTTTAGTTGGGCAGGGACGGCTATGGAATATAATAGTGCTGTGATAACTTTCCTGTCTTTTTTTGCTATCAGACTACATTTTATTGAAGGGTTTCTGATAGGATTTTAGTGTGCTGTTTATGCATTGCAGTGTTGTAGGGCTTCTGTATGTGTATGAATGTGTGAGAGTGCTGCAAACTAATTAATAACTTACCTTCTGACTCGCTTGTTCCAGTGATTCCTACAGCAAATGAAGCATCCTTTTCGGTCACAACATGGATACTAACCCCACACCTGGCTGATTCAACTTCCATAGCTCCTAGAAAGAAAAAAATAACTTACCAAACAGAACTTTATGGCTCTGCATGCTCAGTCTTCATCTTAGCCAATGGTGGATGACTCATAAGGGCCAGCATTCATTCGTCAGACTACTTACTTACCTACCTCTGTGTCTTCCGCTGGTGTAGTTCTGTAAGTCAGCCTGAACCAGAGGTCAGTCATGTCCTCTTCAACTGTTCCAGATGTTCATCGTGTTTCACTGTTGCAGTCATCACTGTAGGGTTCTTCCTGCCGGCAGGCAGCCCTCGGTCGGCCAGAATCCCAAAGTCTGGGTCTGACGTCAGCTGTGTACTCACCCTCCCTGACGTCAGTGCGCCAGGGGTACAAAGCTTCCAGCTGACGCCATGTTCTCCAGTATTTCTTGCTGCGCGGTGGAAGCAGTTCGCTAGTGCCGGTCGGCTGACTCCTGTTATTTTTGGTGCTTCATACCGAAGACATTCTTCTTTTCAAAGCTAAGTACCCCGTTGGGGAAACTTTTTTCTTGCTCCAGACCGATGTCAGAAAAAGTTAATAATTGTATTTCATGTGGGAAGCAAATACCTCATAAGGATTTTCACTCTTACTGTATTCCTTGTCTAGGCCCTGACCATGATGCAGCTAGTTGTCGGTTTTGTGCTAGATTTAATCAACGTACTATTAAACGGAGATACGATTTTGCCTTTCATTACTTTGGAAGGCGATTTAATTATAACATGTCGTCGAACACGCTTCCGACTACCGGAGTTCATAAAAGGCGCAAGGATAAGGATAGGCATCCGAGGTCCAAATCAGATGACAGTTTACAATCAGAGCCAGCTGCTGGTTCGGCCGTCGTCAGTGATGAGCTTTCGCAGCCCCTGTTGTCGACCATTACAGAACCGCTTGCCGAAACGGACTCCCACAAGGAGCCAACTAGGCCTTCGAATACTCCAGGTGCAGAACCTTCGGATAATGCTCCCTTGGATGGGTCTGGAGCCACTGTGCAGGTACCGGCTTCCGAGGGGGGTTTCAGGCCTACGCAGCTTCAGGTAAAGACAAAGGCAAAGACTCCTTCTAAAACAAAGACTCAAGACCAGGCCTCCTCTGATCCGGGACCTAAAACTCAAAAACAAATGGTTAAAATGGCGGAGGACTTGCTAACTATGATTAGGGGTTCTCATCCCCCTCCAGACAAAAGGCCAAGACAAGAATTGGATTATGAATCCTCTGATCAGGCATCTATCTCTTCAGTGTCTTCCTCTGAACAGGATTATGCTTTCCCTCCTTATGAGGATTCTGATGCTGAGGAATCCATTCCTTCAGCTTCTCCTCCTGAGGATTATTCTTTTGGGGGAAACTTTACATGACATGAGGGAACATTTTCACTGGGAAGGACAGGAGTACTCTGAATCTAAGAGAAGGCTTAGGGATTTCCTTCTTCCCCAACACAAACCCCTGGCTATTCCTCCTATTTTGGATATTGTGGATGATGTCTTTTCTGAGTCTAATTTAACTCCTGACTCCTTTCCTCCGGCCCCTGCTAAGCCTGATAGATATTACAGAGTCCCTGACTCCCACCAGTTTCTCTATAAAAATCCTACTGCTGATCCAGAAACCATTTCTCAGGGTCCTAAGGGTGTTAAGGCTGCCACTGCTAAGAACCCTATTCCATCAGATAAGGATTCTAGAGCTTTGGAGAGATGGGGCAAAAAAGTGTACACTTCTGCTACTTTATCTATTAGGGCTTTAAATTGTCAATTTCATATGTTGAAATATCAGCAATGCCTTTTGTCTGTTATGAAACAAAAACTGGGTACCATTTCTGCATGTGCAGACAGTAAGGAATTACATGATTTGATGCATGCTACTGAGCAGGTGGGGAAACATACCTTACACTGTGGTTTTGATGCTTTGGAGGCCTCTTGCAGGGTGGCTGCCACTGGCACGGTCATTAGAAGGTATGCTTGGTTAAAGGAACAAAATTTGCCTGATCAAGTGAAAGCAAAGTTACTGGATGCTCCTGTTCAATATAATGTTTTGTTTGGGTCTAAGGCTGAAGAGGTTATAAAGAAAATGGAGGATAAGGCAAAATCCATGCAAACGGTTAAGGATTTCTTACAAGTTCAGCCTCCTAGATTTAGCAGAAATTGGCCCTTTCCCAGCTCGGACAGGCCTCAGAGGGGTAGATATAGGCGCCCCAGAGGGAGGGCCCAAGCATAGACCTCTTATAGACCTAGACAGTGGAGTGCTTCCACCCCCAGGGGTGGAGAAGATAGGTCTCAACCTTATAGGAAACAGGCTCAATGACTCCCCCTGCATGGCTCCAGGAACCTCTCTCCTGGAAGCTCCTCTGGGAGGAAAACTTTCTCTTTTTCACTGAAATTGGACTTACATAACCCAAGACAAGTGGGTTCTGGATGTAGTTTTAAGAGGTTACAAATTCCACTTTCACACCTTACCAAAACCAAACGGATGGCCAGACCTACCAAAAACTCAATGGGCAGAGGCATTAAAACAGATGAAGTCCCTCATGGCTATGAGGGCCATAGAACTGGTTCCAAATTCAAAGACAGGACAAGGCTTTTATTCACGACTCTTTCTAGTTCCCAGAAAGCAAAATACTTGGAGACCCATCCTGGATCTGTCAGTCTTAAATACTTTCCTGGAGATACCAAAGTTCAAGATGCTTACTCTGCAGCAGCTCCTGCCAATGTTAAGCAAAAATGCATAGATGGTGACATTGGATTTAAAGGAGGCTTACCTACACATTCCTATCAGACAGGAGTGCAGAAGATGCCTCAGGTTCAAGGCAGGCTCGAAACATTACCAATTCTCTGCGCTGCCCTTTGGCTTGTCTACTGCGCCCAGGGTCTTTAACAAGTGCCTGGCACCAGTAGTAGCTTACTGCAGACTCAAGGGAATTCAAATTTACCCTTATCTGGATGACTGCCTTATTCAAGCAGACAGCAAGGACATTTTACTCCAGCACCTGGAATTTGTTCAGAATCTACTCAAGTACCTGGGATTCACTGTGAACGTAAAAAAGTCAAATTTGACACCCACTCGACAGATAACTTTCCTGGGTGCTCTTTTAAACACAACAACCCAGATGGCATTCCTGACATCAGAAAAACAACTCAGCTGGCTTCAACTTTCAAAAGCCTGGCGTTAATGTCACAGCTAACTGCAAGGAAATTCCTGCAGGCTTTGGGTTACATGGCTTCCTGCATACTACTCATACCACATGCAAGACTGCATATGAGGAAGATACAATGGTACCTAAAAAGCGTATGGTCCCAGCATTGTCACAGTCTAGAAACAGAGACTGCTGTCTTGCCTTGCCTGCAAAAGGAATTCCATTGATGGGCCATGGCATGTCTTCACAACAAAGGGAAAGCCTTCAGTCTACCTCCAGCCTACCAAGTGATAACCACGGACGCCTCGGATTATGCATGGGGAGCCCACTTGCAGGGGAAAGGCCTGCAAGGTTTTTGGACAGAGGATCAGAAGCATGCTACATATCAATTTAAAAGAGATGTTAGCTGTGCAGAATGCCCTCTTGGCTTTCAGGGATCTTTTACAGCCAGGGCAGCTACTGATACGGACAGACAACACCACAGTTATGTGATACATAAACAAGCAAGGGGGTTCACACTCCTACCCCCTTTGCAGACTAACCATGACTCTATGGAACACAGCACTAGCTTGCAAAGTGGACCTACAAGCTCAATTCCTGCCAGGGAAACAAAACACTCTGGCAGACAGCCTGAACAGGAACCTGTCAGACCCACACTAGTGGATGCTAGACACCCAAATATTCAAGATGATTACAGAAGCCTGGGGCTGCCCGGACATAGATCTATTTACATCTCCCCACAACTACCAGTTACAGACTTTTTGCACAAGGACATATCACAAGCTAGCATGGAAAGTGGATGCTCTCTCATTCAGTTGGAGGAACCTCTCGGGGTATGCCTTTCCACCACTACCTCTTCTACCAAGGGTGTTATTAAAAATAAAACAGGACAAACCAAAGTTGATCTTACTGGCCCCGAATTGGCCTCTACAATTTTGGTACTCAACACTGATAAATCTATCCCAGGAACCTCCTTGGATTCTACCTCAGATTCCAAATCTTTTGTCTCAACATCAGGGCCAGGTCCTGCACTCTCATATCAAAACTCTCAGCCTGGCAGCCTGGCGTATTCAGGGTCTATGATTAATCCTACCCATTCCAAACAGGTCATGGATGTTATCTTAGAAGCCAGAAGGCCTAGTACTAGGAAATCTTATGAAGGTAAATGGAAGAGATTTTGCACCTGAATGCATGCTCAGGAATCAGATCCTCACATTCCAAATATTCCATTGATTGTACATTACCTAACAGAAATGTTGCATAAGGGTTTATCTTTTTACTCCATAAAAATACATGCCTCAGCTATCTCTGCACATTATAATACAGATCCTCCAATTTTTTCACATCCACTTCTGAAACAATATCTCAGAGGAGCAAAGAATTTAAGGCCCCCTAGGACACCACCCATTCCTGCCTGGGACCTCAATTATGTCCTGGAAAAACTTACTCTACCTCCTTTTGAGCCTGCTACCACATCTGATATAAAGTATTTATCATGGAAGCCTGTTATCCTACTGGCTTTAACTTCAGCCAGGAGAGTCTTGGAGTTACAAGCGCTCATGGCTGTGGAACCTTACATTATTTTTCATTAAGACAGGGTTTCTTTGAGGACTAACCCTACTTTCATGCCTAAAGTGGTTTCTAAAGTGGCTTTAAACCAAACTTTTCACCTGCCAACTTTTTTCCCTAATCCACAAAATAAGGGGGAGAGGATCTTGCATTCTTTGGACGTGCACAGGCAGCTTCGCTTTTACCTGGACAGAACCAAGGATATCAGGAAAACAGAACAACTGTTTGCTTCTTATGCAGCAAATTCCCAAGGCAAAGCTATTTCAAAACAGACCATTTCTAAATGGATTGCTCATGGAATCAGATTTTGTTACTCTCATCATGGAAAGCAAATTCCAGGAAAAATTAGGTCTCACTCTACCAGAGCTGCTGCTACTTCAGCTGCCTTTCTCAGGGGAGTACCTACCAAAGATATTTTGGAAGCTGCAACTTGGAGTTCAGTGCATACTTTCTCTAAGCACTATAATCTCCCTCTTTATTCTATGTCTAGGGCAGGCTTTGCTTCTGCAGTCTTGCAAGGCCTTCTAGCTGCCCCTTGTACTCAATAACCACCACCCTTTATCTCAGCTTTGGGATTCAACCCTACAGTGATGCCTGCAACAGTGAAACACGATGAACGTAGTACAGTTGTGTACACTTACCATAAATGTAGATGTTCGAGTGTCTTCACTGTTGCAGTCTGGGTTACCCACCCTCCTGTCCCCTCTTATACTTTTATTGGTGTGGTTCCCTGCTTCACCCTTCTTCTGAGGTGTATTTGCTACAGGGTATGGGGTTTGTTGTATGTTACATTTTTGTTTTACTTTTAGCCTTTACTTTTGGGCACCTGACATTTGGGGCAAGAAAAACTGGAGAACATGGCATCGGCTGGAAGCTTTGTACCCCTGGCGTACTGACGTCAGGGAGGGGTGAGTACACAGCCAACGTCAGACCCAGACTTTGGGATTCTGGCCGACCGAGGGCTGCCTGCCGGCAGGAAGAACCCTACAGTGATGACTGCAACAGTGAAGACACTCGAACATCTACATTTATGGTAAGTGTACACAACTGTACTTTTCTAAATAGGGCATGGAAGAACCATCTTTATTTGCACATGGAGACATACCGGGGGAGACCTGTTGATGGTTCAGAAGTACCTTCTCCTAATCTGTCATCAGGGGTGCCTGTAAAGAAAAAAAAAAAGGTTAAAACGATCATTGAAAAACATGATGTCAATTAGGAAAGATGATTTCCTTACTTTTTTCAAGAAATTATTGCAGACAGTTAATCTTGGTACTCAGAATACAATACCTTTAAATCAGGTCAGTAGAAATAATCCTGAGGAAGACATGTCCGAGGATTCCTACATAGACAGGATAAGGCTTCTCCTGCAGATTCTCAAGCACAATATCACAGATTCAGAGGAAAATTGGTCCTCACTTCATAGGGAAGAATTTTCCTTTTCTTAGACTATAACCAAGATGAGTGAGGTGTTTTTTTATGGGAACAAATGGGTGTTCCCCCTGAACTGAGGAGATATTAAGATATGATACAAGTGAATATGCCTAATTCTCCACTAGTACCTGCCTTGGAGGATGTATTTAATGCAGACTGTAAGAAACATGATTCACAACTTTCAGTCCCCTAAAAGCAGATAGGCATTATATAGTTTCTCAAACTAACAAACATTTTATTCACCTTAATTCTGACCCTGCAGTTATTTCCACATCTTTGTCAGCAGGGAACAGGCTCCTAGTGTCCTCCAACCCTTCCCCTGTGGACAAGGAAAGGAAGATACTGGACATATTTGGTAAGACCATTTTTTCTTCTTCTTCCAGCTTGGTAAATTGAATTCTTAAGTATCAGACCCATATGTGGATGTTTGTGCTTTTTGCAAAGATAGTTTGAGAGAATTCGCTACTGCACTTCCCCTTGAAGATAGTGCTTATCTTATTTTTATTGTTTCTAACATTTCTCATGTATCTAAACATGCCTTAAGGAGTTTGTATGATTGTGCAGATACTGTATCTGGGGCTCACTGCTTCTCCTACAGTTTTTAGGAGGTATGCTTGTA
Organism: Protopterus annectens; assembly: GCF_019279795.1. Taxonomy (NCBI): domain Eukaryota; kingdom Metazoa; phylum Chordata; order Ceratodontiformes; family Protopteridae; genus Protopterus; species Protopterus annectens. The sequence continues at coordinate 1,095,737,911 of NC_056735.1, read as the reverse complement.
AAGGCAAACAAACATATTCTGAAGAGACAAAGTCTGAAATTCTGAATTCAGCTTTAGACAAGAAGATTGTATCTGGGCCATCTGCTTCTCACATCCTCAAACAATTTAATGAGGGAAGGAAATCAATTCATGGAGTTTCCAAGATTTTTTAGCCACCCGTTATACATCTCTCAGAACCTCTTTCATGTCTAAGAAACAGAATAAACATAACCTTGCCTTCTCAAGACATATAGAGAAATAAAAAGATATAGCAGGAGGGGAACAGGAATAGGATTCATTAGAACCAGTGCCATTAGATCAGAGGGCCAAGACTTCTATTCCAGAATGGTTTTAGTACCATAGAGTTTCTTTGGAGACCAGTTGCAGATCTTTCCTTCCTAAATCTGTATGTGAAAGTTCCAGAAGTCAAGATGTTCACTGTTCAAAGTCTGTTACCAGTCATTCCTCAGTGAAGCTCCATGGTAACATTCAATCTCACCTTTGGTGTAGAAGGAAATGGATTCTATTCCCATACCAGTTAGATGAATTGCTGACTTTGCAGTGCACTATAAGGGGGTGCTGTACTCCTGTGTGTTTCAACCGTCAGAGTTGGTGGTAGCTCAGGTGGATGTGAAAGATCCTGTCTCACCTAACAAAAACAGTAGAAGTTTCCTGGCTAAATTTCCCCTAGCAGTACAAATACCACCTTGGGTCCCCCCTGTAAAGAGGCAACAAGGCTAGTGGGATTAACCTAGTCAACAAAGAATAAATAAATAGTAAAGATCCGAAAGATGCATACTGTTACATTCTCATAGCCAAAGGTTTCAGGAAATGTTTCAGATTTCCTGTGTCTGGGTCACATTATCATTTCTCTGCATTGTGCTTTGAGTTACTTACTATTCCATGGGTGTTTGCAAAGTGTCTAGCTCTGGTCATAGCTCATTGCAGACTGAATGGCATCTACATATTTCCTTTTTTTCAACAACTTACTCATCTTTGCAGACTCAGATGTCAAGAGTCATTGCTATGGGTTTAATCTCTTCTGACCAGTCTGGGGTTCCAGAAAATATTCAGAAATCCTCCTAGATCCTGTCACTCAGGAATGTCTTTGTAGAATGTCTTATAGATGTCCTGCAGCAAAAGACTGTTTTGACATAGGAGTAGGTGAATTTTTATCTGGAAACCTTGTTGAGCTTCTCAATCCAGTCTCAGACTTCAGACAAGAAGTATCTCAGTTGACTGGGGTTTATGGCATCTATGATTCTCAGAAATCATGTTGACAAGTTACACATGAAAACGATTCAGTGATTTCTTAAAAAAAAAACACATGGACCCAATATTTGTATTCTCTGGCATTTCAGATCCTAGTTTTAGGCTTTGGAAAAAAATAACTGCACTGTCGGAGATTAACAACTGCAAGAAAATGTAGGTTTGCCCTTTTCTTCAGATTCTGTCTTGCAAAAGGACTTGTATATTTAGCAAATTACACTGTCTGCAATGCCTTCTATGTAAGGAAAACTGAGAGGGATTTGAGGCGTATTTATGAATATAATTATGAAATTTTAAAACAAAATACTAAGAATGCATTATACAGACATTCACTGGCATGCGTTGGTTTTAAACAGCTTTCTTTTCTGATACTAGAGAAAATTTAAAAATATCCTAGAGGGGGACCTTGGAAAGATTTTATTGAGTACCATGAGCTAGTTTGGCAACTCGGGTTTGATGCCACTCGGAAACCTGGCATCAGTGATTGTACGTCCTTGGTCCCAGTACTTAAGAACATAGCTCAAGCATTTTAAAGACAGACAAATATACGTTACCATTAATTAGTCTTTATTAAATTTTTACTGAGTAGGTTTTATTGTAGTTTTACTAGTTATGTGCATACAACAATTTGATTTGTATTAACTTCTGTAGTGACTGCACTGAATTGCATGTACATTAGAAATTTTGCACAAGCCCAACCTTTCTAGGTGTTTTTAGGTTTAACTTTTAATATGAGTACAAAATTTTATTTATTAATTTAAGACCTGTTCTTGTAAGGTTAGACACGTTTTAACAAAAATGTTATGGGCAGACATTAAAGTAATATGTATTACTGTTTTATTTAAAATATTCATTATTTTAATATATACACATTTTTTGAATAAATATATTTTTTGAGATCTCTTAATTAATTTAATTAGTACCAGTTAGTCAATTAAAGTAGTAACTATATAAGGATTAGTCATTTTGGATGTGTTTTAATTTGAAGAAGTCTGTGTACTGTTAGATGAAAAATGCTGGTTAATAAAAGCTTAATTTCTATTTTTGGCTCCACAGTGGATTTTTGTGTATCTAACCTCACTGCAATTATTCTTCCTTTCTGGAGTTGGTTAGCCACTTTGGAGGTGGACATTTGTTTTCTGTTGGTATTTCCCTATACAAAGTTGACACACACTGATTAAAGGTTAAGGGAAATAGGTAGGTTCTAATTATTTTTATTTTTTCACTTTTGGACTTCCTTTGTGGCTTTGTAGCCATATCTGAAGTGCATATAGTGAGAAACAAAAAATGGCTGCAGTTCAGATACCCCAACAGAATTAATATTTTTCTTTTCTTTCTACTGTTTGCAGGTGAGCCAGTTAATAGGAGGCACCTGCACAACCGACTTAAATCATCAACATGCTTGATGTGATGAGATAGGTCAAAAGGGACTTGCAGATAGAGCGGGTAACCATTCTCATTTTCATGGAGAGAACTCTTTTTTTTTTTTTTTTTTTTTTTTTTTTTTTAGAAGGGAATATTTTGGCAGTTTATTAAAATTATTTTAGAGAATCAGCTACAAAATTTAGATTGTGGTGTCAGAAGATTTTCTGGTAAGGCTGTCATTCGGCTGCACATGATCTTTAAAGTTCATTATATGGAAAACTTATGTTATCAGTGCTTTGACATCTGTAAGAGGACTATCAAGTTGAAAGCTCTTGTGTTGGTTGAAACCTATCTGGTCTTCAATAGGGATAGGGTATCATTAAGAACAAATCCTTCATTCATGCCAAAGATTGTTTCAGAGTTCACTTTTTAGTCAAGCCATCAGTCTTCCAGAGTTCTATCCTAGCTCTCAGAAGAAAGGATACTGCATACTGTGGACATGCATAGACAGATCTTGAAAGAACCAAGTCCTTTAGAAAAGCTAATCAGCTATTTATTTCTTTTGTGCAGACAAAGGACAACCTAAGTCAAAACAGTCTCATTTCCAGATGGTTGTCCTTTACTATTGTCTTCTGTTATGCTGGCCATAGTAAACCAGTTCTATGTAGTGTCAAAGGTCACTCTTCTAGGGCCATGTCTACTTTGATGACATAGTGGAAAGAAACGGACTCTAGAAGTATCATAGAGGCAGCTACTTGGTCCGTTGTACATACCTTTACAAGGCATTACAAACTGGATTCCTTTTCTAGATCCAGGGCAGGCTTTGCGTAGGACCATTTTCCAGGGGTTCCTGGATCCATATCCTTCCTCCACCCAGGTTGGATTAGGTTTGGTAATTAACTCATATAGCCTAAAGGCTCCTGCAGCAGTACGAATGATGGATGTATAAGTTGCAGTTACCCATAACAGTAGATGCTTATCATTATGATCACTCCTGCAATACTCTTAGCTAAATGAGTGGTATCCTGCATAGGCTATAACAACCACCCAGCTTCTAAAGCTCCAGGGTACCTTCCACAGCACCAAACCATTAATCAATTCAAGCCAAGTTGACTAAAAAGTCACTATTGGATGCCAGACTCTTCGCTCTTTCCTGCCACCGAGAAGAGTGGTCCTCTGCGGACTTTCAAGGATCAACGATTGGCCAACGCTGTTCCATTGCTTGGCAGATAAGTTCTCTTTGGGGAAAATCCTTCCACATTACTTGGGAACACTAACTTTTTTCATAAAAGCAAGTACTTTTAAGTTAGGAAAAATGTATTTTTGTTGACTGTCTTGTGATTGTATGTACTTTTAAACAGGAGCACACTTTTTTTTTTTTTTTTTTTTTACTTTTGCTGACAAAGGTTGTTTAAAACTATCTGTTCTGTGGAGAAACTGTGCAAATTCAAATTTTTGGGGTTGGGAAAAGTGCTTAAGTTGCTTTTTACTCTGTTTTCGTTTTCTGGAAATTGCTATTTTCCTGTTTTAAGCTTCCTATGAATTGAGCTGTATTTTCAGCTTGACCATGTAACAAAGTATCTATCCTAGGCACTATGCCATCTATCTTTCCAGCCACAAAAAGAAAAAAGATTATTAAGCAGGTTTTTCCCACCACAGCAGACTGGTAATTTGCCTCAGCTACAAGTAGAAAGCTCTGCTGTGGCTAAAGCTGGTTCCTTAGACCACTTATCTTTTTCTTTGGATCCCTCTGGAGGGATTAAGAGATTGTCAGGGTGGTAGGAGTGGACAAGACCCCCTCATATAATCATTCTGACTTACCTGACTGTCCTTTGTTCTGGTTAGCTGGGTCTTTTGGGGTCCCCTCAGTTGGCAAGGGAGAGCCACTCTTGTCTATCATTGAAGAAGGGGCAAGGAATGTGCCCCTGCTTAGCCAAAATGATGTGCACATCCCTGGGGAAGATGTTGCTTCCAATACTGGGTCTGTTATTTTCACAATTTCCTGCAAAAAAAAAAAAGAGAGAGAGAGATAAAATTAAACACACAACTTCTCCTGTGACTCTGAAAAGGAGTAGTTTGTTGGGCTTGGCTTAGGCTCTTATGCAGGCTCTTGACCCCTCTTGTAAGACAGATTTTAGTAAACGAAAATGGTACTCCTCTTTCCCTGAAGATGTTCAGGAAATGGAATCTGTAGGGGATTGTAATGGGGGAGGTGCGTTTTTTTATCCTCAAGTTTCTAATTCAGGCTCTGAGGAGAGCGTAGTGTCTGATTTTCACTGTTGGGGATTTTCTTTCTCTCAGACTGTTTCCAGGCTGACCCACTGTTTTCAGTGGGAGAATACTGAGGTCTGTCAGTCACTAAGAGACCATTATGATTTGTTAGAAATGGAATTTCCAGAAAATTCTCTGATTCCTCCAGTTCTGACAGCCTTGAATGCACAACATTCCTAATACTTTCGCAGTTACTTTTTGTCACAACTTGCAGTTTCCCTGGCAGACAGTCTGCTGCCTCCTAAGAAATTATTGTATTAAGTTCCTCATTTATACACTAATCCCAGACATGACTCAACAACTATAGTTTTAGTAAATAAAGAGATTTCAGGTACCACTGTATCTTTTGCATGTGGAATCTTGCCAAGGATATGAGAATCATAGTTGCAGTGAGACCCAAAATTCTGATGTATTCCCTCGCAGTAACCAAAGTCTGAGTGGAAAACCCTAAAAATAGATATAATAAGTAAATATCTATTTTTTTTCCTGTGGAAGAAAAGCTGTTTGAACTGAGGTGTCTAGTTGACATCTCAGGAACACAATCCTGTGAGAAGGATTCAGGAAAGACTTTTGAATGTTCTCTTGGAATCCCTGCTTGTGCAAGATATTCCTTATCTTTTGAAAAATACTGTGCAAGGATAAGCAAGTGCTCTAAGTATGGAAAATGATACCCAGTAGCTTACAGTGAGCTATAATTGGTGCACTTATCACTTTTGGTGCAGCAGCTAGTCCAAAGAGTAAGGCAGAGAACTGATAATGTGATCCAGACACACAAAACTTAAACACCTGAAGTCTGGATGAATGAGGATGTAATGATAAACATCTTTTAAATCCAGTGTTACCAGGAAACTTGAAGGAGGAAGAAAAGGTCACAGGTTGTGAGGTGACATAATTTTGAAATTGGCACAATCACATACAGGTTTAGTAAAGCATGATCCAGAACGGGTCTCCAAACATTTTTTCTTTGGCAATAGGAGCATCTTAAAAAAAAAAAAAAAAAAAAACTTCCCCACCTGGGAAGAAGTGACTGGTTCTATCACTCCTTTGGATATCATGTGGTGAAGAATAGGTGAAAACAAGAGTATGATCTGCAGGATGAGGAATGACCCCCTGGAAAGGAGGAATTTCCTCTCACTGTCATCTGTAACCATGATGAATGATTTTCAGAACCAGTTTGTCTGAAAGAGACTGTTACCAAAGAGAAAAATGGAGATTTGGACTTTCTGGAAGAGAAAGGGGCCAGGGTAGGAGAGAGTCACAAAGTCTCTTGAAAAGTCATTCAGACTTTTTGAACTGCCCTTGGTTTTGGGAGTTTTGAGACTTCCTTTTGAAAACCCATTGTCACTTCTTCTTAAACATCTGTGTACCTAAATTCTGTTGAGACTGTTTATTCTGTTTTTTGTGAAAATTAAATGAGGAGAAAGAAAATCCCATGGATAGTTTGGGAAAGGAGTGCTGAAAAGTCTTAGAGACTCCCTGGAACAGCTTGCCCCTTTCATCCCACTTTTTGATCACCTCTGCAGCAGAGGGACCAAATACTAAGTCTTTATCCAAGGGAGAGTTTGAAAATCCCATTTTTAAATCATCTGGGAGGATCTGAGAATGCAGCCAAGCAAGCCTCCTTATAACAGTACGAATGGCCGTAGCTCCTGGAAGACGTTTCAGAGAGTCATACACATAGTGCAAACAGTGAGTAAGTGTCCTGTGAAGTTATTTAAAGCAGTTTTTTCTTCACAAGAAGAAACTGTACATAAAATATTCCTCATACTTTCACAATTTGTCAAAACAAAATTTAACATATGAGCCTAACAATTCAAAGTTCTGAAAATCAAAGTCGCAGAAGTATACCTTTTTTCCTACACCTGTCAATTTTTCCATCCTTATTGGAAATAGTAGGATTGGAATTAACTAAATCCTTAACAGCAGTGGAATCAACTAAGGCTATAGCTGCTGGGTCAGGTTTGGGAATTGTGTATAAAAATGTAAAAGACTGAGGAACTTTATATATCCCATCTTGCTTTTTACGGACAGCTGACTGTATATCAGGAAAATTGCAGGCAGTAAGGCACACATCCTGTAAAGCAGAGAAGACAGGAAGGTGTATGTTCTGGAAAATCCTTCTGTAACAGTTTGTAGTATTTTCTGAGGGACTGAGAAATCTCAGTGTTCTCCCAATGAAAACACTGGGAGATTCTTGCAATAGTCTCAGAAAAAGAGAAATCTCCACAGGGATAATCAAAAACTGAGCTCTCTTCGAGTGTGAATCAGAAATCTGAGGAAAAAATGCTGAATCTGTCCCTCCATCTCCCTGTTCAGATTCAGAATCTTGAATTTCTTCAGGAAAAGAGGTATCCATCTTTCTTTTACTAGAAACTACTGTACAAGAAGGATCAATAGCCTGAGTAAAACCCTGAGCCAGTCCTAGTAAATTACTCCTATCCAAAGAAATTTGAGGAGGAGTAGATACATGTTTTGTTTTCTGTTTTTTTTTTTTTTTTTACAGTAAAAATGGGGCCAACCATGTTACTAATGGCAGACAGTGCTTCCCCAGGAATGGGCACAGCATTCTGACACAACAGAGAAACATTCCCTTTTTCCTGTCCTGTGACTGACAAGAATGACACTCCATTGTCCAATGAGGGGACTGTAGCAGATACAGAGGATGTGGCTAACCCCTGGTCCATAGTGGCTGTAGGTACTGCACCAGAGGGATTTGGGGTGAAAGATGAGTGGTGTGAGGTACAACAAATGGCTCCAACAGAGTCACCCACCTGCGGCTGAGGCAAAGTGCTAGCCTGCTGTGGTGGCAAAGGGTGTTTGCATAACTTTTTCTTTTTTTGTGGTTGGAACAAGGACCGAATGTGGGACTGACAATCAGTTCCAGGGTCAAGCCAAAAATGGTGCCACTTTCCTGAGAAAGAGAAGCAGCAAATACCAGTAAAACTACCAGTCCACAAAAGTTATTTTTTTGACAGAAAAAACAGTAAAAAGCAGTTTCAAACACTATGGTAGCTCCACAATGGAAAATTAAACTCAATTTCTGTATAGAAAATATGTTATCAGTTAGGTCATACTACTTTTAAAATGACAAATATAAGAAGTACACTATTTGAAAGTACATTATAGTTTCAAGACAGTCCATTAAAACATAACACTCCTAGCTTTAAAATAATTTTCCTGAGGAGGAAAGTTTAGCAACAGTAAATATAAGAAAATGGAAGTTTTTTCCCCAAAGGGAATTTATCTGCCCAGCAATGGAAAGCACAAGCTGACTGTCGATACTTGAAAGCCAACGGCAGAGGAATCCTTAGCTAATTTTTGCTGTCAAATGTTAAAAATACTGCTTTGATGAGTCCTGACAGTATCCCTGGATGCATCTTAAATAACATGAAGTATGATTTAGTCACACCCCGGACAACACTGTACAATATCAACCTCCATACAGGTTTTGTACTAGTTGAATGGAGAACAAGCTACAGTCATTCCCCTGCATAAGGGAGGACCTTACACAGGTCTAGGCAGTTACAGACCCATGCATCTGACCAGCCTCATATGCAAAGCCATGAAAAGACTTATCATAGTATTAATCAACCAGGACATAGGGAACCTCCAGACACTGGGCCCATCTCAGTTTGGATTTACCAACGGCAGGTCATACTTACTCAGCCTGGTAGATTTTTTGAAAAGGTCACCAAAGCAATGGATGAAGGCAGAATGGTACACAACGCATACTTCGACCTGGCCAAAGCTTTTGCCACAATTTCCTACTCAGGCATAGTAGAAAAGCTAAATAAACTGGGAATAAACCCCTGTGCCATCTGCTAGATTGTAAGTTAGCTCACAGACAGGATACAGATAATCAAAATAGGGGAAGTTATCTCCACAAGAGACCTGCCAACATTGGAGTTCCCCAGGGTTCTGTGCTGGGAATTTTTCTGTTTTGCATCTACCTTTTTGAAGTAAAAGTCAATACCAAAGAGCTCAGGCTGACTAAGTTTGCAGATGACTGTAAGCTACGAGCAGTCATTGAATCCCCAGATAACTTAGCCATCCTGCAGGAAGGTTTGTCTGAAATAAATAACTGGTGTCAAAGTCATGGCCTGAAACTATATGCCAAAAATCCATTATCGTACCATTTGGGGTGTCATCTACCCCAGGGAACTACCACATTGACATTGTTCCCCTAAGTATTAACCCAGTTGTACATGACTTGGGAAATTATGTGGACAGTGACCTAACTTTTGACCAACATGTGTGTATTGTAAGAAAGTCCTATATTGCACAGCTTATAAATAAAGGAATTGCGCCTAGATCTAGGGATATCATTACTCCCCTTTACTCCCCCGTTATTAGGCCAGTCATTGAATATAATTCCCCCTTTGGCATGTATCTGTCCAAACACAGGCAACAATTGGCCTGCAAGGGCAGCAAGCCTAGTACTATGAAGAAAAGGCAATGAGGTACCGGGGAATCTGGATAGGCCCAATAGTGGAGCAATCAGTAAGGATCACATACAGTAAAATTTTGGGAAAAAAAGTTAGGGCTCAATTGCTTAAATGAAGGGGTTAAATTTGGATCTAGAGCAAGAGTGTTAGTATTTAAATTGTTTGTTAAACCACAGTTTAGCTTTGTAGGACAGGCTGCTGGGAGTTACCATATAGTGGCTTATTGAAAAAGTAAAACAGATATTCAGGGATTTTGGACAGCAGAAGAGCATGACTGAATTTGGAAATAGTAAATGGAAGAAAAGAGGAAGGAGACTGGGAAGATCCAGATTTAAGACTGAAATTACAGACAGTATTACAGTGAATGTTTTAAAATTAGTAGATTGTAAGTAAATAACAGATTGGGAAGGACATGATTTGTACTAAAGAGGAGGTGAATTTAGAAACAGGATTTTATTGATTTGCTGTTAGAAGTTCCAATTGATCAGTTAGCAGTTGAAGGCAAAGCTGCAAAAATGATTTCAGAGTGTATGGAAAAGCAAAGAATATAAAAAGTGAAAGGTTATTCTGACAATAATGGGGAGCGAAGTTGAATGAGGCAGTAACATGGAGTTGGAGAAAGAAAATATAAGCTCATAAAGTGTTGGTCACAGTTGTTGGATGGGGTAAAGATTAAAAGACTGTGAAGTGATGAAAGGCTGTAGATTATTACTGTTGAAGTAACACTCCAAACCCATGTGAAAATTGAGAAAAGGGGGTGTAGATGGATGGATATGGACAAAAGACTGCTATGGGAATATCAAAGGGTAAGGAATAAGAGGAGAAAATTAGAAGGTCAACCAGGTGCAGTAAAAACAAGAATAGTTATGGAAATGGAAGACAGAATAGTAGATGGGAAGCCTACTATAGGTCTAATAAGAGTAGTAAAGGAGTGATTGTTAGAGTCTAATAAGAGATCTATAGAAAACAAAGGAAAGGCTGGAAGAAAGAGTTAGGAATGGATATATGACAGCGGAATGGGAAGAGCTATTAAAAATTCCAAGAGATAGGTCAAAGGTGAGGACATTTAAGGTGTTTGCATGGAAATGCTTGCAAGTAAGTAAGATTGGCAAGAATATTTAGAGGAGTGGCAGAGGGATGCTGGATGTGTAAGAAAGAGAACTAGTATCATATTGTTTTTTTGTTTTTGTTTTTTTGGTGGTGGTTTTTTTTTTTTTTTTTTTGGAACTGTGAAAAGTTTGACATGTTCAGAGAGGAAATGCATCATAAACAGCACCAGAATTACCAGTTAGAAAGACTTAAACCTTGCCTGTGATATAAATAGGACCTGGCAAAGAGGTATGCATATATCCCAGAGACTAACCTCTTCTCTAAACCAGGCTCCCTATCCATGTGAAGCAATGTTCCTCCTTAATCCAACTGAAGTGTAACCTGGACAGTTAGTTGGGAAACAGGAAATTCATCCCTGGTTTAGCAACTATGTCTCTAATGTTCACAGCCTGTAAATGTTTTTTTCTTTCAGGCACATGCTTGTAAAAGTTTCATGTCCCAAGCCCTTGCTTACACTTATCAAGGGTGCCAGAACTTGTCAGAGATTTGACGTGTACTGCTGTCCTTAAAACGGTCCTTGTGGTAGCTAGCCCTAGTACACACCTTTGAACTTGTAAGTCAAAGGAGCTTTGGCTAGATGCAAAATTATTAATGAAAAAAGTCTGTATATTAGGATATGAGGAAGGGATACCTGAGGGACTGCATCAAGAAGTAGGGAGCTTAATGACAATGGGTTCGAAGGCAATGACAAAAAATGAAAATGAGGAATGACCGAAGTGGAAGTAGAAAATATGTTAAAACAATGAGAAGGCGATGAGTAGTAAAGTAGTGAAGCATAAGAGGGGAAAATGGAGTGACAGAGCAGGATACTGAAGAGACTAGGGAATCAAAGGAAGAGGGGTAAATTAAGAGACAGTTAAAGAAAAGGATGAGAATTTGTGCTAGGGCTCAGATTGTATAAGTGATAAAAAAGGGTAAGATCTGGTAGGAAATAGTAAGAGCTGTTGAAAAATAATACAAAAGAAGTGTAAAGCGAATAGGTATGGCCCCCCAGGGAAGGGGGAGGGTTTAAATGGGGGAGGATGGGTTGTAAATATTGTAAATAGTTGAAGTTTTTTTTTTTTTGCAATTGAAGACAAAAACACTTGATTTTTAGAATGAGAATGTAGAGTATGTTATACCATAAATAAAATGTTACTTGTATTTCACATTTCTTCCTTCAAAACTACAGTATATATATATATATATATATATATATATATATATATATATAAATATACATATATATATATATATATATATATATATATAAAAATATATATGTATATATATATATATATATATATATATAAAAATAAACTGATACAGTGGCTACATGAAAAAATGCTAGAGTAAAGTTTACAATTCTATTTCTATAAGCAGCACTGTATTTTTAATTGACATAAGACATTCAGAGACAGCAAAAACAGTAGCCAATGAACAAAATAAACAAGCTAGTGGCTCTGTTACATGACAACAAAGCTTAAGTGACTGAAGATCGTATGACTTACAAACAAAATCCCAAAAGCTACAGAAAACAGACGCTCAAAAAACTGAATGTCAAAGTCCTGAAATAATGCTGAATGCAAACATGAAAGAAAATAAATACATGAACTGATCACACTAAATGATAAGAAATAAGTACTGTTTCTGTGGATGGATGGCATACTTCAATGTCAGAGGTATGCTTTCATCCCCATCCCATAAATATCTGTATTTTCTAAATCCAAGGCTTCACAGTCCTGGAGATACCTGTTATACCCAACTCAAGAAACAAGAGTGTGATGACCGTGCCCTGGCCCAGCAATCAAGGAGCCTCAATCCCCACCACTAACACCAGGGATGTCATCTCCTAGAGGAGGAAAGGATAACTAATACACACAGTAAAGTACAATTTCCCTTAAGTGCACACAGAGATCACAGTCAGTCTGGGGCTGCTGCTCCCTTGCTCACCAGGTTCCCAATAAGACTCCCCACTAGCGCAGCTATAGGGTCCAGGTCTCAGCCTAACTGGGCAAGTTAGAACCTCCAGTACCCTCTCTGTCCAACCAGCGCTTCGTGTCCCTGCCCAAGTAGCTGACACAACACACACACACACTTTGAGATAAGTATTTATACAACTTTACAGACACTCCTGGGAAAGGCTGACACAGATTCTCCAGCTGTGCCCCTTTACCCAGACTATACTGTAGTAATTACTGCCACCACCCAGTTAATATCAGCTACTAAAAGGCCCTTAAAAGGGTGTCCAATTATTACTGTGCAATATTAATATCCAATGGTAATGTGACTATACAGTCTAAGGCTTATTGGAAGGGTTTACAGTAAACTCTATAAATATATAATGTACTCTAAAGCATACTTCATCTCTACACAAACCAGCCACAGATAGAAGGTTTTAAAAATATTTAATAATAAATAATTAAAATACAAGACAAATCTACTACACCACAGAGTTATCTAAGAGTTCACAGATCACACAGAAACTTAAAATAATATCGTACGAAAGATCTGATTACACAGAAAAATACTTAATCTAACTTTCTAATCTTTAGCTAATCTTAAGAGAAAACACAATGCTACAATCCTACTTACATACATAAAGAACATAGGCAGTGCTGGTAAGTTAGATGTCCAGATCAAAATGCTCCAGGTCTCTTGTGAGAAATAGTATTTAAACATTACTAACAAACATGTCTCTAAGGCCCTCCCAAAATTACATCATTTTTGACACTTAGGTTTTCCCAGTATTCATATTGCATCATCTTAACACCTGGTCTGAGTTCTCAGGCCACAAACTGCATTATTTAGCAATCTAACACCTGCACAGAAGCTTACAACAATAGAAGACATAAGGCTCAGTCCTGGGACCTCTCTTGTTCGGTATATATTTCTCGGAGGTACAGGCCAACACGGAAGGACTGTGGCTGACCAAGTTCGCAGATGACTGCAAACTGGGTGCCATAATCGACTCTCCAGCCGACACAAGCATCCTCCAAAAGGGCCTCATAGAAACAGACAACTGGTGCCAGAGCCATGGCCTCAAGCTAAATGCCAAAAAGTGTATAGTCATCCCCTTTGGCAAAAACAAAGTGCCCACAAATTACCACATAGGTGGAAATCCATTAAGTACAGAAGAAGTAATTAGGGACCTGGGGACCCAAGTTGATAGCAATCTCTCATTTGACAACCACGTGGCCAAAGTGGTTAGAAAAACATTTTGTATAGCCCACCTAATCATGAAGGGATTCACATCTAGATCAGGGGAGGTCATCGTGCCTCTTTACTCATCCCTCATCAGGCCCATAATTGAGTACAATACCCCTTTTGGGATGTACCTTACCAGACACCTGCAGCAACTGGAAAGACCCCAAAAGTACCTCACCAAGATGATCAAAGGGCTCAAACAGATGCCATATGCTGCCCGGTTAAAGAAACTCCAGCTCTACTCAGTGGCATACCGCCTGTTCAGAGGAGATCTGTGCCTGACGTATAAAGCCATGTCCAACCCGGAATTAATGGACATGCTGCACCTCAGAAAATCCAAATCCCAACGAGCTACGCACTCGAGAGACTTGAACCTCAGCACTGAAATAAATAGGACATGCTGGAGGGACAGATTCATAACCCAGAGGCTCCCTTCACTCTGGAATAAAATCCCAGTCCAGGTTAGGCAGAGTCCCTCATTGACTCTCTTCAAGAGGAATCTTGATGAGTGGATGGGAGATCGTAGGTTTACCCCGGGTATCACTTCTGTGTCACTGTTAGATAGAGGCATAGTATACTAACCTCGAAAAAGGGCATAGCAAAATAAATTTAAAATGGGTGGCGAAAGCCAAACACATTCTGGCTAGGCTTATAAATGCCCTAGGGCAGATAGCCTAGTATGAACCTATGAACCTATATGTATATACTAACAGAAACTAAAGCAATAAAAGCACCTTCCACATCTAAATTCTGGTCATAAACTTTAGCCTTAAAACAATGGACATGAAATTTTCATCCAGCCACTCTCAGGCCAAATTCTAACATGAAAGGATACAACATGCTTCACTGGGTCAGTAGAGTGCAACGTTGTCACATATTTTGCAGTTCCACATTTCACAGTGTTTTCTTACATTTAAAAACACAAGCCTGTATTTTACATTTATTTATATAGTTGATAGAATTAGATATCAAATTCTATTTGACTAGGCTGGCAGCCTTCGCCCATCTCTCCCCAGTCGTCACAAAGACCACCTGGCAAAAACCGATATTGACGCAACAGGACATGCAGGTTCCACAGAGAAGACACACTAGATGGGAAATGAAAGGGAGAACCAAGTGTTGTAAAAAATGACTAGCAGCAAATCTTTACTTTTACATATACTTGTTGGTACTATTTCAGAATTCTGAGCTTCAGTACTCTGAAACTCAATCCTCTGCAGACCCTGAAATTATGGCTTCAGTCACACAGTCTTCCATGTTAGGACAGGGAGGCCTAGTGAGCAACACAACAGAAATGCAAGGAGATGTATAAGATATCCAAAAACATGAGATAACACAGACCAGTGCTGGGATGCTTATGCTAAGTAATTAGCTGCACCAAACAGCATGGCTTCAGATTTTTTGAGATTTATTGTTAAACCACCAACAGTCAACTGCTTTTAGGCAATTTTCAAATGTGAAGCTAATGCAAAAACAGGATCAGCTTTACAAAATGCTGGAATATAAATAACTATGATCTTGTAAGTGTTAAAGAAAGTAATATACATCACTGAATCAAGGATGAGGCCCTAGGAACTCCCAGCCGACCAGCTGAGGATAGACTATGGAGTTCCCTACTTTAACTAGCAGGAAGCACTGATTGAATTATCTGTGTATCTGCTGAAGATGTGGGTGACAGCTGACACACATTTGGGATGTAGCACAAGGCTTCTGTCAAGTCAATGTACATTGTACCAGATTTTTTCCTTGATCAGTGCTAGTAAGCATGTGATTAGTGAGGCAGACTACAGCAGTGAAAGTACTGCACCCCTGTTTAGAACCATATTTTGTTGGCTTAAGAAGGTAAATGAGTTAAAATGAGATCCAAATAATAAATTTTTACCTGCAGAAGAAACTGACCACACATCCTACTGTTAGATGTAATAGGTTTGTGACTTTGTTATATTTCTGTATATGTGAATACACTTGCTTAATAATTTATTTCTGTTATTAATTTCCTGACTGCAATGCCACTTTACAGTATATGTAAAGATTCTACTTATATTTCTCAGAAATAAAACCTGATGCAGCATAAACTAGTAAGATCATTGCCTGGTTGCCTTTACAGTTCTACCATGTCACTCCTGATGTTTTCAACAGTCAGGACACTAATAAGTCACCTAACTGTGTGACTCGGGGAGGGGGAGGAGTTATAAGTTATATTTTGTAAACATATTTTGAAAGGGGGCTTATATAGTGAAAAATGGCCATTTACGGCATGCAGTAATATGGCCCTAGCCAGAGGTTTGACGGAAAAATGAAAATACTTTAACACAGCACAGCCTGATCAAACACACAACTAAAGCAGTTAGCTTTACTTATGTCATCTCCAATTTCAGCAACTGATTTTGTTCATACTTTCAGCCAATACTTGATGAGGAAAAATTTACCTCTTGAGAGGACTAATAAAGATGTTCCAGTACAGCATTATTTTGCTTTCTACTTAAAGCAGGATATATATATATATATATATATATATATATATATACACAAAATGCAAAGGGTTTTGAGTGAATAGCAATGACTGAACTCAGTGTGATAGAGCTTCAATATCACTGCAACAGTGAAGATCATTGCTGCCTTTCTCGACAGTCCAACATAGCCTAGTTTAAAAGGTAAGGCACAGAGGATCATGGTCGGGTCTCTGATCATAATGAACTTGTGCATTTGAGACATGAATATTAAGAAATTCTCTAATAGGTCAACTAATAGAACAATATTGCTATGTGGTGCTGAATAAGAGGGGACAGTGATGTTCTCCTGAGTGGCAAACTAATCAATATTTGGGATACCTCATGTCTGGGAACTCTTGGTATAAGCACAGCTTATGAATCTGCAACCACAGAAGATGCCTGCAAGAATATTGTGTCTGTCATAATTTTTTCTTTCCCTAAGATGTAATATGAAGTGCTGAAAAACTGGCACCTCTGTCTATGGACCACTGTCAAAGGTGCACTGCACCTCTAGAAAGGGAGCAAGAACAAATGCACCCTTGCCTGTGTAGGTACTACATGACAAACCGGTTTTGGGAATGAATTAGGATGGGTCCAAGATTCAGCTGTAATGCCAAAGCTTTAATAGTAAAGTGGCATACCATCTGATGTAGAGACCATGCTCCTGAGGAAACCTCATCTCCTGAATTGTGAAGTAACCAATATGTGCCCCTCACCCTTACATAATGCATCTATTATCTCAACCTGCAGAAGGTTCTGTTGCAGATGTGGAATGCCTACCAGAAGGTTTCCAAGAACTGCCCACTAATCCAGGTACCATAACATCAGTGGCTTTACCACCACTAATACCTTGTAGTCTACTGTAACACCCATGTGCTCAGTTATGCAAAAAGAACCATGAAGATTGTTACAACCATGAAACACAGAAGGCAGAGCAGAATATCAGCCTGAGCACTGTACTGCAATCTCACAAAGGCTGTCAGGATCATGACCTCCATAACCACCACTGAAGAGTAATTAACTATCCTTTTATAAACACAATCTTCTATGAAAGAAGTCTGAAAGGGATCTTCCCAATTTATGTTCACCCCAGGTAGTGCATCTATGGGTTTATCTGCTGAAAGAATGCTACCAGTTTCTCGATGGGGTCTCAATAGCTATCTATCCAGATAGAGGAACACAGGGAAAATGTTATTCCTGCAGGGCTTAGGCCACCACTGCTAAACCTCTCACAAACACTGTAGACAGTACATACATGCCAATGGCAATATTTTTTTCTGGAATTGATGTCCACCAGCATCATAATCAAAGAACCTTGTGAGCAGAGTGCAAAAACTGTGTCAGAGGCATCTACCATATGCCCAGCAATGTTACTCAGGTGCCCTGGAGAAGCAAGGACCTAACCATCCTTCTTGGAGAAGCTTCATCTGTAACTTGATGCATATGATGCATTGATCAAAGCTGCAGAAGTATGAGATGGGACAAACTACGCCCTTCTAAACTATGAAGAAACGGGAGTAGAACTCATGACCTATTATGAGAAGTAGGAAACATCTACAGACCTGTTCGAATAAAATCTGGGGTTGTACAAGAGCTCTTACATGAACCCTTTTCTAGGGAAAAACCCAAAAGCTCTAAGACATGGCCAGCAGTGACCACACCAGAACCCATTGGTCCTCTGACATATCTCCCCAAAGTGGAGTGAATGCACAGAAATGCCACAAGGCCCCATGGGCAAGCCTAGATCCTAGTCAGAATTGCTGCATATCAGCTTGTGGAACCATCCTTTTGGGTGACTCAGTCAGCATGGGAGGGGGCAAGAACATCTATTGCTTAACTGCTTCTCTCTCTCTACAAGGAACTTTCTTTTTCTTTGTGAGATGGATAGGGTGAGCAAATGAGTAGAGGGGTCTAGAAGTTCAAGTTCCCCCACAGTTTTGCGTACCTATTTCTTCCTGAAAAGGTTATCTAGTAGGTCTTGCCTTGACATTCCAACCCAAACACAAGTCTCCCCATGAGGCAGACACAAAATGATAGTCTTTACCACCTGCTCCATCAACCCAGACTTAAGTAGGTCAGCAAGACTTTCCAATACCAGATCTAATAGACAGAACTAGAATTTAGACAGGCGATATAAGTAGTTGAGGGCCCTAAGCCCCACAGTGGTAATGGCTGAGGTGTACAATTTCTTGACATACTTATCTAGGACTTTAGACTCTGAATGGCAGCAAGGTGACAAAATGATGCAGTCTCTGGTGCCTGTGTTGGACTACATGGACTACAGACACCACAATGAATCTGGTTTGGAGATGTCTGGTGAGAGGCTTATTCTGTACATCTGCAGCATGTAAATGGTGTGTAGCTTCTGAGGCCACAGAAGCACAGTGTGGATCCTTTCAGGTTACAGTAATGGAGCCCTTAATTAATGATTGTATAAAGGGATGCCCCAAGGATGTTCTTCGTGTTTTACCGTTGCAGTCATTACATTTGGGTTATCTGCTTGCAGTAGACCTCATTCGGCCTGATTAACAAAGTCTTGGGTCCTGCGTTGGTTGCTATCCCTTCTTCCATGACACCAGGTCATCAGGGGTATAAAACATGCAGCCGACACCATTACATCAGTCTTTCTTGCTGTGCTGTGCCCGAAGCAGAAGCAGTTTGCAAGTGCCAGTCGGGTGACTCCTGAAATTTTCGTTTTCGAGTTTCAGAACTGAAATCTTCAACTAAAGCTAAGTACCCTGTTGGGGAAACTTTTTCTTGCTCCTTACCGATGTCAGTAAAAGTTAATAATTGCATTACTTGTGGAAAGCAAATACCTCATAAAGATTTTCATTCGTACTGTATTCCTTGCCTAGGCCCTGACCACAAAGTACCTTGCTGTCGGTTTTGTGCTTTATTTAATCAACGCACTATCCGTCATTGGTATATTTTTGCCTCTAAATATTTCAGTTCTCGGTTTAATTATCCAGAAATGTCATCGGTTAGCCATCCGACTACCCGGATTTTGCAAAAAACGCAAAGATAAAGACAGAGACAGGCCACCGAGGTCCAAAACTGCCGACGACACTTCTCCTAAACCAGTTGCCAGTTCGCTGGTACTCAGTAAGGCGCTTTTGCAGCCCCTGATACCCGCTACTTCTGATTCGCAGGCCTCTACTGAGACCCATTCGGAGTCCAGTATGTTGCAAGATGCTTCAACTATGGAACCCATGGATGTCTGTACCTTAGATGGGTCCGGAGCCGCTGTGCAGGCACCAGTTTCTGAGGGTGTATTCAGGCCTATGGACTTGCATATTAAACAGACGCCTCCTTCTTCATTTAGTCCTAAATCTCGAACCATGCCTAAAAAAAACAATGCCCAGGTCTCTTGCTCAGGCCTCTATGCCTAAAAAACAAATAATAAGAATGGCTGAAGATCTTATAACTCTAATCAGGGAAAGCCAACCTCCCCCTTCTAAGAGACCTAGGACTGAAGTTGTTTATGAATCGTCTGACCAGGATTCTGATTTTTCTGATTCTTCTGATGATCTGGATTTGCCATTATCTACTTATGAGGATTCTGATGGAGAGGACTCTATTCCCTCTGCTTCCCCTCCAGAGGATTTTTCTTTTGGTGAAACCTTACATACTCTAAGGGAGCATTTCCACTGGGAAAGCCAGGATTTTTCTGATTCAAAAAAGAGGCTTAGGGATTTCTTACTCCTGCCTCAGCATAGGCCTTTAGCAATTCCTCCTATACTAGACATTGTTGATGAAGCTTTTTCGGAATCTAGTTTGGCCCCTGATTCTTTACCTCCTGCTCCGAGAAAACCTGACAGATATTACAGGGCTCCTGATTCACACAAGTTCCATTTTAAAAATCCTATTGCGGCTTCAGAGACTGTTTCACAGGGACCCAAGGGCATTAAGGCTTCTACTGCTAAAAATCCTACCCCTTCTGATAGAGACTCCAGGGCATTGGATAGATGGTCTAAGAAGGTTTACACTTCTGCAACCTTGGCCTTTAGGGCTTTAAACTGCCAGTTTCATATGTTAAACTGCCAGTTTCATATGTTAAAGTATCAGCAACATGTTACTGGATTGCTTAAACAGAAAATGATTGCTGACTTTGTGGAAAATAAAGAATTACAGGAGTTAATGCATTCTGCTGAACAGGTTGGAAAACATACTTTGCAATGTGGATTTGATTCATTAGAGGCCTCTTACAGGGCTGCTGTTACTGGGTCTGTGCTCAGAAGGCATGCTTGGCTTAAGGAGCAGTCTTTGCCTGATCATGTTAAAGCTAAATTGTTGGATGTTCCCTTAAATCAGGACCGCCTGTTTGGCAACAAGGCTGCAGAAGTTCTTAAAAAAGATGGAAGATAAAGATAAATCTGTGCAAACTGTTAAAGATTTCTTACAAGTTCAGCCTTCTAGATTTAGTAGGCACTGGCCCTCTAAGAATTGGTCCTTTCCAGCCCCTTCCAGGTCTTCTCAAGCCAAACCCAGACACAGCAGAAACCCCAGGTTTCAGTCCCAGGGGACACACAAGACTAAGCAGTGGGGGGTTTCCGCACCCAAATCAGGGAGTAGTAAGACTACCCCCTGTGGAAAAATGTCTCAATGACTTGCTTTTAAAACTTCGAAGCACTTCCCAACTGAATGCTCCTATAGGCGGAAAGATTGGTCTGCAGGCCAAAAACTGGGAATTTATTGTCCCGAGGATACAGATTTCACTTCCACACCTTAGCAACACCAAGCGGGTGGCCAGATCTACCCACAAATCAGTGGGCAGAGGCCCAAAATCAAGTACTCTCTCTCTTAAGCATGGGGGCTATTCAGTTGGTACCAGAAGAGGAAAAGGGACAAGGTTTCTATTCGAGAATTTTTCTGGTACCCAGAAAAGGCAATACATGGCGTCCTATTCTGGCCCTTTCTACTCTAAATACCTTTTTGGTGATTCCAAAATTCAAGATGCTGACTCTTCACCAGCTGCTTCCTATGCTAGGCAAAGATGCATGGTTGACAACACTAGACTTAAATGAAGCATACCTGCACATCCCTATCAGGGAGTCTTGCAGAAGATACCTATGCTTCAAAGCAGGCTTATCTACTGTACCCAGGGTATTCACAAAGTGCCTAGCTCCAGTCATTGCATTCTGCAGGCAAAGAAACATTCAAATATATCCATACCTGGACTATTGTCCAATTCAGGCAGAAAGCCAGGACATACATTTGAATCATCTGGCCTTTGTTCAAAGGGTACTGACTTGTCTGGGGTACACCATAAATGAAAAGAAATCGCACCTTGTACCCTGTCAACAAATTATATTCCTGGGAGCAAGCTTGAATACAACTTCCCAGATGGCTTTCCTCACACCAGAGAAACGGACTCATTGGACAACCTACTTCAAACAAGTGGTCACAAAAACCCAGTTATCTGCAAGGCAAATACTGCAAGCCTTGGGGTTCATGACCTCCTGTATTCTTCTAATTCCATATGTAAGGCTGCATATGAGGAAACTGCAATGGTATCTCAAAAGCCTGTGGTGTCAACATTCACAGGACCTAGAAGCTATTATTCCTATCATACCTTGCCTAAGCCTAGAGTTCCTTTGGTGGGCAGAGGCCTGCCACCAAAACAAGGGACTACCATTCACACTACCCCCTGCCGCTCAAACCTTAACAACAGACGCATCAGACTATGCATGGGGGGCTCACCTGACAGGGAAGTGCATTCAGGGCAAATGGAGCCCAAGTCAGATGCACCTACACATAAATCAAAAGGAAATGTTAGCTGTACAGAATGCTCTGACAGCCTTCAAGGACCTCATTCTTTCAGGACAACTAATGGTAAAGACAGACAACACCACGATCATGTGGTACATAAAAAAGCAGGAGGTACACACTCTTACCCCCTCTGCAGACTAGCCATGGCATTGTGGAACACAGCCTTGAGCTACCAAGTGAATCTACAAGCTCAATTCCTACCAGGAAAACTAAATACACTGGCAGATGGACTAAGCAGAAACTTCAAGGACCCACACGAGTGGAAACTGGAACCAAGGATTTTCAACATGTTGACAAGCAAATGGGGGAGCCCAGATATAGAGACCTGTTTGCCTCCCCCCCAGAACCATCAATTGGATACATTTTGCACAAGGATTCCCCACAATCTATTTTGGAAAGTGGATGCTCTATCCTTCAGCTGAAAAAACTTATCAGTTTATGCCTTTCCTCCTCTACCTCTGCTCTCCAAGGTACTACTAAAGATCAAACAGGACAAGCCAAAGACGATTTTAATTGCACCAGACTGGCCACGCCAACACTGGTACCCCCTCCTGCACAGTGTGTCACGCTTGGCCCCATGGCACCTGCCTCAGACTCCTTCCATGTTGTCTCAGCAGGAGAACCAGATTCTGCACCCTCAGCTGCAAACCCTGAACCTAGCAGCCTGGCTAATTACTTAATCTCTCCTTTACCACCCCTCAGTAAATCAGTGATGGATATCATTTTAGAGGAGGCCTAGTACTAGAAAATCTTATGCTGCAAAATGGAAAAGATTTTGTACCTGGAACCAATCTCAAGGGATGAGCGCAGCATTGCCCAATTTACCTCCGATTCTACAATATTTGACTTAGATGCTTCATAAGGACTTGTCCCTTTCCTCCATCAAAATTCATGCCTCAGCCATTTCAGCTCATTATAGCACAGAGCCTCCCCTCTTCTCTTACCCATTGCTCAAGCAGTTCCTCAGAGGAGCCAAAAATTTAAGGCCACCGAGGAGAGCTCCAAATCCAGCCTGGAACCTTAACTTTGTCTTGGAGAAACTCAACTCTTTCTCCTTTTGAGCCAGCTGCTACTGCAGATTTAAAATTCCTTTCCTGGAAAACAGCTTTCCTGTTAGCAATCACTTCTGCAAGAAGGGTATCTGAGTTACAGGCCCTTATGGCAGTGGCGCCTTTCATTATCTTTCATGTGGACAGGGTGTCCCTCAGAACCATTCCCTCCATGTCCAAGGTGGTATCCAATGTGGCTCTTAATCAGTCCATTCATTTGCCTACCTTCTTTCCTAACCCACAGAACAAAGGGGAACGAATACTACATTCTTTAGATGTGCACAGACAGCTTAGATTCTTCTTGGACAGGACTAAACCTCAAAGGAAATCTGAACAACTGCTGGTGGCATTTGCTGCAGGGATAGAGGGGAAAGCTATTTCAAAGCAAACCATTTCAAAATGGATAGGCCACTGCATTCATTTCTGCTATAAGCACCATGGAAAACCTATCCCACAGGACATCAGACCCCATTCAATCAGGGCTGCATCTACCACTACAGCCTTTCTCAAGGGCGTTCCTACAAGGGACATCCCAGAAGCTGCTACCTGGAGTTCTGTACATACTTTCACCAAGCATTATAATTTGCCAATTTTCTCTAAATCCAGAGCTGGTTTTGCCACTGCAGTATTGTAGGGCCTTATAGCTGGTCCTAATTCTATTTAAATTCCTCCTCCCAACCTTATCTTTGGGAATCTACCCAAATGTAATGACTGCAACAGTGAAACACGGAGAACATAATACAGTTGTGTACACGTGCCATAAATGTAGATGTTCGAGTGTATTCACTGTTGCAGTCCTGGTTACCCTCCCTCCACCTCCCTTTCTTCTTTTGGCTATACCTCTACTCTCACTTACTATGCTCAAAAAGCTTTTTGGTGTATTTGCTTTTTTGTTGGAGGTATATCCTTGTATTATACATTTAATTGCTTCCCATTAGGAGGGCACCTGACATCTGGGGCAAGAAAAACTGATGTAATGGCGTCGGCTGCATGTTTTATACCCCTGATGACCTGACGTCATGGAAGAAGGGACAGCAACCGACGCAGGACCCAAGACTTTTTTAATCAGGCTGACTGAGGGCTACTGCAAGTAGATAACCCAAATGTAATGACTGCAACAGTGAATACACTTGAACATCTACATTTATGGTAAGTGTACACAACTGTACTTTCTTCCTCCTGAAATACAAATTCAGACATTCTGGGGGGAAAAAACAGAGTTCAATCCACAGAAGATCACATGAATTTCAATATTTCTCCAGAAGATGCATCATCAGGAAGGGAGATGTAAGGAAAGACTCTGTCTTTGCCTCAGAGTAGCTTTCCATGCGTATATTCCTCATGCTAGCCTGCGTGAGTCAGTACTCTTATTTTTTAGCACTAATAGAGCAGTAAGATTGCTCACAAGCTCATTTAAGGGGGAAGAATGCAATAGACCCTTGGCAGATGACTGCAATTAACAATACAGTACCTGGAGAAAGTATTTGACAGGCATGTCACAGGGGCAAATATGAGGCATAAACTGGGGTTTATAGTGTTTGAATCAGGCTACATTCCCTAAGGGTGCAGTGCAACACCTGTGCTTTAAACTCCCAACAGACATCAAATATAAACTTGATGTTTAGGCTCTGATGTTTGAGCCTTAACACAAGATAACTAAGACAATTCCCTTGCAAACCAGGCCAACAGACTCTGTTGAGTTGGGCAAGATCCCAGGTGGGAATTCCTCAGCATTAGTTCTTCTTGATTTGAGGGCTGGTAATTCTAAAGACTATTTCCTGGAATCACACCAGTCAGCCATGAACTCTGTTGAAACAGTCAAGGGCAGGGTGGCACCTACATCCCAGAAGGCACTCTGAAGAAGATAATCCAAGAGTGTATCTACTTCTGGCCTCTTGTCATCTATCAAAGTGAACAGCTAGCATGGGCTTTTGAACCCTTAATAATCAAGGATGAGTTTGGCATCTGTAGGGCCTGAAAGGTAATTTTGGGAATGGACACACCTACAGGAAAGCTAGGTTACTACCTACTCTCACAGTTTCAGTCCTAGAAAAAAATGCTATGAGTGGGACACCTTGTCATTTCCCCTGTGATGGACTCTTAACCACCATTGTTACCTTGTAATGAGCTAAACCACAGCACTTCCTTAGGATGTCTGCTGTCAGCAGGGTTGAAATATCATCACTTTTAGCAGTGCTTTGCATTGTGTTACTTGCCAAGCCAATGCCAGTGGAGGTCTTTACTTTATTAGTAATCTGATGTCCACATTGACATTTTATGGATTGCCTTTTAGGCAAAGAATGAAGGAACCTTTAACCATTGAAAATCATGATTAAAATCCAAAATCTACAAGTAGAAGAAAAAAAAGAGACAGGTGGGGTTGGTGGCAAGGCGCACGTCTGCACTCAGAGCATGATATTATAGCATGTGTCAGCACTGGGTGAACACACTGCCAAATACAGGAGTTTCTCAAAAAAATGGTGAATTTTGACTAGCAGATAAGAGGATGACCCCAAATGTCTGCCATGGTTAGCCCCCTCAACCTCCCTTCAAGGAACATCTCCAGGACAAAACATCCCCCGAAAGGACCCATGACACAGCCCATGTTTCATTATGGATTGACTACTTTAATTCCTTGTACCTTTTACTCCCTGATGCTCGAGCACCCAGGTTGTCTTCAGTCAGCACAGAATGCCGCTGCTGCCAGATCAGTAACTGGAATGAGATGTTCTTTGAAGCAACACCGTGAACCACACCAAAGGTCCCCCTCAGGAAGTATCCAATCCTGGAGATGCCCCCCCAAAAGGAAAACCAAGGGGCCATCCACAGCAGAGACTTCATTTCAAAGAGAAAGTTCATGATGAAACACCGCTATTACATTATGCATCTTATTCAAACAGATAGCTCAAGTTATAAAGCAATGAACTCAAGCTACAAAATGAATAATTAAAATTTCATCCTTAGGGGACTTAAACATAACCAGTTTTCAGCAGGTCATTTCATACTATTAGCCTGACATGCTTTCATTGCAACAGCAGAACCAGAAAGGTCAAATGAAAGACAAAACTGATTATCATTTGCATGACTGTAATAATTCATACCATGTTGTTAAACAATGTCACCCAAAGGAAGCAGGCAGAATATGAAAAATGATAAAAACAGATATCTGAGGAAATCCACAGAGCAGGGCAAATTTTGCAAAAGAATAAACTCTTCAGGCCACCTTCCAAGATTTGTTATTAACTGGGTAAGTCAGTTGGTCCAAGAACAGCTATGAACCAGGCAACAGAGGCAAAACAAAGCACATGAGTTTACACATAATAGCAGTAAGATCAGTTCAGGCTTTACACATATGTAATATAGTGAAAATAAGTTCAACTAACAATGTATTTGTTTTATTTACTTACATTTGTTTACCAGAGTCGTGCACTGATCTCAATGGACTATTTGCAGGCACAGCCCAGGTGAATAGCATCATATAAGAAATTAACAAAATATATTTAAAGATACAAGGATATGCTAAAAAACAAATACATATTTATAGATGAAAGAATATGCTACAACATCTAGTTCAAGAAACAGCTAACAATATCATAACAGATGGAAAAATGGAATTATGCTTAGTACAGCTTTATGGATAAGATGTAGCCATTACTACTGAGATGGCTTATGCTACAGGGATAGCAGCATACCATTGTATAGAGAGGTATAAAGACAATAGAAGAGGCAAGTGAGAATAGTTGCAAGAAAGGATACCATGGAGAGAAGACAGAGAAAAGGTCTGTAGACATGTTGAGAGAAGAGGAGTAGAAAGAAGTGTGAGAGAAATGCAAAGAGAAGAGAGAAGTAGGATGAATGAGAAGTAGTAAGTAACGGAAATGACAAGATGAAATAAGGAAGAATGAAATAAGGATAAAAAGTGTGTGAGAGAGCTGCAGGGTTCATGTAATGTGACCTGAGTGAGCGCAGCTGCACTTCTCATGGGTGAAGAGGTGTTCCTTGAGCTGTTATCTAAAGTCAGAGTACTTTTGGACATCTTGGTTTGAGAGAGGCATAGAGTCCCATAGTTTGGGTGCTAGAATGTAGAGTGCATGGTCAAGTGCTATAGAGGTTACTTTTGGGAGTCGGTAGCATGGGTTGAGATTGAGAGAAACTCCTGAGATTATTTGTGAGGGTTTTGGTGAATAGTTTGAGTGACGGGGGATGATGTTTCTAGAGAAAAGGCTTTGTGAATTAGTGAACCTAGTAGGAGGTTGACTGTCAAATATACTGGGAGCTATTTAACTTTGGAGAGAGTTAGGCAGTGGTTTCATTACTGGGGGAATTAGTAATGAACCTGCAGGTTTTATTGGAGCTGGTTTGTAAGGTGGTGGCATTTTTCTTTGAGGATGCAGCTATAATGAGTAGTCCATATTCAAGTTAAGGTTAGAGTATGCCTTTGCCTATGGCTGGCTTGGACAGAAGAGCTTCACCTGCACGTGTTTTGAATGTGTAGTTGAAAGTTAAGAGATTGATCTAGCCAAATGCCAAGGTATTTGAAGGATGTGATAGTGTCTATAGTAGTATTGTTAACATCTTTACTATTAAGAAAGTTGGATGTTTTGGCTATTTTTGGTTGGATCCAAATAACATTGCTTTTATTTTTGAGGGATTGAGAATATGTTTCTGTCTAATTAGCCATTGATGGAAGGTTTGTAGGTCACATAAGTTTGTATAGCAGAATGTAAATAGTTGATGTTTGTGTGCATTTGTGAGAGAAGAGGTCTGAAAGAAGTAGATTGGAAAATGTATACAGTATTAAGTAGGGTGTTTAGAAACGTGAATTAATGTTTTTATAAGACGTGACACCTTTAAAGGGTTGGCTAAGTAAAATTATCTTATGTACTAGGATTATTGAAAAATTAATGCTCTGATGTCCATTCCTCAACCAGTGGGTATCATATCTGACCTTGGATCTGACTTTGGCCATTTTAAAGACTTGGCTGTGTAGCTCAAGCTCCTCCCGCTTACCAGTAATCTTCCTCTTTAGTTTGAGTTACTTCAGGTCTCATTTGCCGCTTCAGTGAATGGATATGGTCTACCATAGCTTCGGCATTAGTGAATAGAATAAGTGCTTTTTTGAGATATTTAATTGGTTGCTAAGCTATCCTGTTTTTTCTTACCTCCCCTCTTTCTTCTCTGCTATCCATCCATAACCCCTTTTTTCACATTTTGCATATGGAATTGAGGTGTCATTTCAACAGTGACAATCATCTAGAGCCAAGATTTACACCACCGGTTGGCTAGCCCTGCCACAGTAGTTCTTCCATACCACACACACACACACACACACACACACACACACACACACACACACACACACACACACACACACACACAGTCACAACTATGACCAATTTAGTGTGTCCAATCCACCTGTTGCATGTCTCTGGAATGTGAGAGGAAACCCAAGCAAACACAGGGAGGACATGCAGACTCCATACAGAAGGCATCTCAGCTGAAAATCGAACCAGGGAACATCTTGCTGTGAGGTGGCAACACTGTCCACTGCACCACTGTGCCACCCTGCTATATTTATATATAAAAATATATATAAAAAAGGGGCTTAATTCATTCTTTTTTCTACTGCCATTACAGGCCTTGTACTTTGTTTTTATTCCTCTGCTGGTGCTAAGTCTTAATTACCATTGTTGGTATTTCTCTATTCATATACCATTGCCAGTATTCTTCTTCCTTTTCCTTTCCCATTGATTAGGTTTCTTTCATTATGTCTGACAAGCCTACTGGCTTCAAAAAGTGCACTCTCTCTGGCCATAAGCTTCCTACTTCCGATGCCCACCAGGAGTGCGTTTATTGCCTGGGATTGGCTCATCTTGAGGTGGAATGTGATATTTGTGCAGGGTTTAACCATCTGTTTCCAGTGCCTACCAGGAGTGCATTTATTGTCGGGGAATCGCCCATCTTTAGGTGGAATGTGATATTTGTGCAGGGTTTTACCATCTGCCTCTGGCTGAGCACTGTAGCAACCTGGTGCTTAATCGTCTGCTTCCTTCTACATCTGGAGCTACTCCACCTTCTAAAAAGCCTTCTGAGAAGACTAAGGGGGATTCATCAGCAAAAGATTAAGAGTCTAAGAAAAGATCCTCTGATTGTTCTTTTTTATCCATTTTGGGTTTAGCTATGCCAGAAAAGGTCTGCAAACCCTCGGATCCAACAAAGTCAAAATCCAAATCACTAGTGTATCGCTCCTCTACTTTCACTCCAGAGTTAGTACCCTCTAGGATCCATTCTCCTTTCTTACTGGAGACCTGTCGAAGACTTCCACCCACTACCACGTCATCTCTCAGGTCACCTAGGAGCCTAATTGAAACAGATGTGGACAGGAAGATGATGAAGTTTCTCTCGGCCCCTATTCAGTTTTGAGTTTTAATGTGTCTGTCTCCCAAAGTACCTGTGAGCCTGCCACCAGCCCAGATACAACTGTTGACTCCTACTCTGATCCGACTTTCAGGTTCAGAGTCATTGGACCAAAGAGTTTGAAGTTTGTCTTCATCAGATCTGAAGGCCTGGCCTTCCTTAACTCTGACTACATCTTTGATCCACTTGATGCCAACACTGTCTATGCCAGAGGGATATCAGAGCAGTAACATTGGTGCTGGATCTTGGGAGTTGGGTTTGTTCTCGGAGCTGCCCTTTCATCTCAAAGCCTCAAAGTTTGACAGCTCAGCTCTGACCTCTGCTTCGAGGCAAGTTCATGGTGATTTTCTGAGCCATCCTGGGCTGGTGTCTTTGGCTCCTACAAGGGCAGCCATTGCTTCTCCCATATTTTCTGCCTTCAAAGTAGTGGCAACAGCATTTTCTACCACCGTGGACAAGGCATACTTACCCGCCTCGGGTCCACCCCTCCACAACTGTCTGCTTTGATCCCTGAATCTGTACATCCTGTCCCAATGTGGCAGCTGGCCCATACAAGCCTAGAGATGGCCCTCATTCAAGACTTGCTAACATTTCCAAGTCCTCTCCTGAGCATCCCACCAGAAAGCTCCCTCAGAAGCATATGTGCAAGAGAAGACACTTAAATTCACCTTATGAATACTTAACTGAAAGTACAGACTTAAATGAAGGTTAAGAGCCCCCCCCCCCCCAATCACACCTTGAGAATGTCTCCGGTGAAGTGCTCAAACTTTTGAGACAGAAAGTTGGTTGGTCTTCCAAACCCCTCCTTCCCAGGAGTAGGAGTCTGTGTTTCTCAAGGCATTTGAAGACAGTTCAGCTACATCCTGGGTAATCCCTCTGGTGGACAAAATAGTGGACCTCATCTCCCACTAGACTTGGAAGGATCCAGATGTCATTAAGCCTATCCCTAAAAGGCACGATACATACCTGGTTGTGCCCATAGATCGAGCCCATTGGAGCATGGCTCCCTCAATACATGCTGTGGCATTAGCATCAGCCACCAAGAATGAACTTGCTGAAAAGAATTCTACTATCCATTCACCAAATAGTGAGTCCAGAGCAGTTGTCAGTTTGGGAAATGTGTTTATGTATCAGCAACCTTCGCTCTCAGTTCGTTGAACTATGGCACATGTCACAAGATTTCAGAGGGACTTGATCAAGTTGTTTTCCTTTGCCATCTCTGGGTCCATGTCTGTGGAGGACAGGAAGACCATTACTTTACAATTGGACACTACAGTCCCTATCAAGCTCCTCTATAAGGCTGATTTCCCACACCTCAGAAGGAGCTTTGAGAGCCATGTGTTCTGGAATTGTCATGAGACAGCATGCCTGGATGCGCCTCTTTGAGCTTGTGGAGTCTTTCAAGTCATCATTCATTAACGCTTCTTTTGATGGATCCACTCTTTTCCACCCCAAGGTGAAAGAAACCCTATCTAAGAGTGAGCAAGATGGGATGGCATTATCTGCCATAGGGATACATTTTTCTACCACTTGAAGAACCTTTTCCCAAAACCAAAGAGCTGGTAGGAGGATGTGGTTTTGTAAGTTGCAAGGCTTTTCCCAGGAGTCCTATGGTGACAGGTCCCCTGGCAGCAGAGGGGGAAACTCCAATGGTAGATGTTGCCCTCATGGCAGAGGAGGGTGACAAAACAAGGGCTTCAAATGAATTTTCTGTACGAAGCCCTACCAGCATTCCTGAAAGGTTTCCTGACTGCTGCACTCTGAAAGCAGTCATGGGCACCTACCTCTGAACCCAGAAACCTAGAGAGCCATCACCAAAGACACTTATGTACAGAGGATCCTATCCAGAGTTTATTGCATACTCTTTTTCCCCTTCAGCCCCCCAGTCAGTATACAAAGATTCCCAATGTTTCACCCAGTTAGAGGAAATCAGCAGCTAAAGAAATGGAAAAACTGCTGGCCAAAAGATTCATCCAAATCCCCCCCCCCCCCCCCCCAGACCAGCAGGGATTTGGAACTTGCTCGAGTTTTTTTGGTGCCAAAGAAAAATGGGGACCAGAGACCTATCTTAGATCTCAGTAGTTTGAGTGAGTATGTCAAATGCTCGAAGCTCTGAATGGTCATGATTCAGTCCATTCTACCACTGTTGTGCAGGGACTATTGGATGTGCTCAATAGATCTCCAGAATGCCTAGTATCATATCAAAATAGGCAGGTGATCGAGGAGATTTATACTCTTCCTGGCTGAGAGCCAGTCATTACCAGTTTAGACCACTGCTCTTTGGCCTCACGACAGCCCCCGAGGTGTTCACCAAGTGCATGGCAGTGGTCGCAGCTCACCTGAGACTGCTGGGATTCTGAGTGTTTCTACGTCTCGACAGCTAGCTTCTCTCTGCTCCCACCAAGTCTGTACTTTTTCAAGCCAGGGATCACTTGCTTCAATTATGTCTTCAGTTGTGCATCACAGTGAACTACACCAAGTCTCAGCTCTTCCCCACTTCTCATGTAGTGTACCCCCTTGGGTGGTTGATCCAACCTAGGATCTCCCTTTTAATCCATCAGGGATGACTCATCTGGGCATTCAGACCCTCAAACTGACCAGATGGTTTCTCCACTTATAATGAAGGCTAGACAGTCCAGGTTTTCCTTCCTGGTTCTACATATCCTTATATCCTGTCGTAAGGATTCTGCTAGAAAGCTGTATAATAGAAAATGGAAATGCTTTTCTCTTTGGGCTGTCCAGGATCAGTTGGACCCCTTTTCAGTACCTATTCCAGTTATCCTAGATTTTCTTGCTTCCAATTTCAGCAGTTGAGCTAGTTATTCTACTCTAAAGATCCAACTTGCAGTCATCTTGAATTTTCATGAAGGAGATAATCATTTGTCCCAGGCACCACTTACATTATGCAAAGCCTTTCTCAAAGGTACCTTTTTATTCCCACCCCCTGTTAAAGATCCTACTCCTCCATGGGATGTAACAATATTTCTTCAAGCCCTGACTCGGCCCCCCTTTGAGGCAGTTGCCAAGGTGGACTTGGTTTTTGTCTTGGAAAACTTTTTTTTTTGGTTTTGATCACATTAGTCAGATGAGTTTCAGAACTATGGGCTGTCTCTTCTAAGCCACCATACCTAATCTTTCACAAAGAATGTGTCTCTCTCCATATTAATCTGTTCTTTGTACCTAAGGTGGCTTCAAAAACTGCTATAAATCAGTCCATCAATCTTCCGGTTTTCTTTACAATTTTTTCCAACAAAGGAAACTACTTGCTGCACCTTTTGGATGTTCATAGACAGCTTAGATTTTGTCACCACAAAAGAAAAGAATTCAGAAAATCAGACCAGCCATTTGTTTCCTTATCCAAAGTCAAGCTGGAAAAATTAGTTTCAAAGGTTACTTTAGCCAGATTGATATCTGATTGCATTTCTTTTGCCTATAAGTAGAAGGGATTGACACTTCCTAAACCTACTAAGCACATTCAGCTAGATCTGTAGCCATATCTTCCACTTTCTGGTCCGGGCTTCTATAGATGATATTTGTGCAGCTGCCACTTGGTCTAATCCTTATATCTTTATTTCTTACCACAAACTGGACATTTTGTCTAGAAATAGGACAACGTTTGGCTCCACTGTACTCCAGAATAGCCTTCCTTGAGGACCACTCTGGGGTTTCTCTAGCTGGGGACTCTGCCCCATCAGTTGAGGAACAGACAAAAAAATACATCAGATTCAAAATTGTGTACTCACCATAAAGATGCATCTTTGTTTTCTGTTTTCATTCTACCTTAGGCTTCTACCCTCCAACCCTCTTCCTTGTCTTAAAGTTTTTATTCTCTGGCCTCCTAGCTGACACTAAGATGTGTCATATTGCCTTCCTTTTGATGAGCTCCAGTCCTTTATTCCTCCTTTCTTTCCTTGCAAGCTAACTGGGATTTCACTGGTAATATTATGATATGGGTAATAATACAGGCTGAACAGAGGGCAAACTCTGTCTGAGGTAAATCAAGCTAAAGAGGAGGCTTATGGGTAAAGAGTAGAGCTGGAGCTATGGAGCCAAGTCTTCAGAAGTGGCCGAAGTTAGATCTGAGGTCAGATCCAAGACCTATTGGTTGAGGAAGGATGAAAACAGCGCATGTGCATCATTATGGTGAATACATAACTTTTGTTTACGTATAGATATTATAATTGGATGATGGAAATACACTGTAACAGAATGATATTGACATTAATTCACAAAGTTTTGACACTGGCAAGTTATAGAGGCACTAAATGATTTTATGGGGAGTGTAAAATTGTAATTTTTGAGATTTGGGAATCGGGGTTATGATTAATGTTTTCTTTTTGTGTAAGGAAATTGGAATATTTGTTTAATAAAGTTTGTTTCTTGCAAAAAATATGATCTGAAAGTCCAACAAAAGTCCGGAAAGCAGATTTAATAGTTGACTCACTTAGACTTAGGCTGTATCTCAGGGAGCAGAAAGATTTGCTAGTAAATGACCTAGATGTTCATTTCTTTATTTATTGTGCAGCTACTCACAACTGCTTTTAAAGTGGATATTTTAACTTCTTTCTGATTAACCATGGAAATGGCAATCACAAATGGGCAAACAGTATTCAAAGTGAAAATCTAACAAAAAAAATTCTTGTATGTGCATAAGCCCCACCACCCTCTCCTAATGTGGGGATGTGGTAACCCTCCATAGCCTTGATACTTATATTTACTATGAAGTTGCATCATCTTGGGAAGACGAGAAATCCCCGGGACACCTTACCCATTATCTTTACTGCAAAAAGTAAGAAGTCATGCAATAATAGTCACTCACACCAGAGTCTGGCATTAGTGTGTTAAACACAGGCCAGCACCCACTAAAGTAAATGAGCTTAAGAAGTACACCATTGACACTAAAGAAATGCTGTTGTGAAAAAAGTCCCCATGAATGATTAGTCAGGTGAAATGTCTGCATTACTTAGAGAAGTACATTTGTATTATTCATGGAGAAATGAGCTTTCATTTATTCAAGGTCTGTTGTTTAAAGCAGATAAAGTTATTACTCTTATAGGTTCATAGATTCATAGGTGGGTACTAGGCTAGCTGCGCTTGTGGGCCATTTTAAGCCTGACCAGTTTCCATTTTTGTGGTAGAAATAACATATCCCATTTGACTATAGACTGGCCTTTCCCAGCTGATTGTTGTTAATTATATATTACTCCTAATGAGATTGACTGGGATCATAGCATTGTTAATAAACACAAATGTGATAGTAAGGTGTTGACACACCAGCCAGCAGTAAATTCCAAAGCTTTATTAAAACGTTTCAATAAAGCTTTGGAATTTATTGCCGGCTGGTGTGTGAAAAACACACCTGTGATGGGAAGGTAATCTTCTGGTTTGTTGTTTCACTGTTTGGTTCCCAGTTTGCTTGATCATAGCATTAGTAATTTGAGAGGACCCATG
Source organism: Protopterus annectens (assembly GCF_019279795.1). Lineage (NCBI taxonomy): Eukaryota > Metazoa > Chordata > Ceratodontiformes > Protopteridae > Protopterus > Protopterus annectens. Next base: position 1,095,703,108 of record NC_056735.1, on the reverse strand, counting down.
CATGTGGTAAAGCATTTAGGAGCTGCATATGTCCAGTAGTACAGGGGCAGTCCTAGGAATTTTCTCTGCAAGTTGTGCTTGAAAATGGATGAGGTTAGAATTTTTGTGTGGACAGGGAATCTGTTCCACAGCAGAGAAATCCTCTTATGAAATACACTTGTCCCTTCAAATCATTCTGTTGATGTTGCAGAAAAGGTTTAGATTCCTAGTGTAGATCGGTGTGTGTGACATACTTTTAAGAAGCTTTCCAGTCAGCAGGCACGTGCATATAAGTGCTGAGCACGTGCAAGCAAGAGTGGTATTTTGAGTGACTAGCCAGAGTGAAAGCATGCATGTGTTTAGTAGTCAGTCAGTTCATTTAGGTTTAATGTTCCTACTATCCATCCTGATTTGTTTGTATGTAATAAAGTACTTAAACACCCAAGCCTCAATGTCTTATTCAGATATACAAGACGAGTGACAAGGTGTCAGAATGGGATCCAGGGTCAAAACCATGAGGTGCACAGTTAAAGTTGGAGGGAATATACAGGAGTGGATTATCCCTACTGCTCAAACAACTCGCAAACAGGTCAGAAACGAATCCCAGATATTAAAACTCGCTTAAATGATTTTTTACTTAACAATTATGAAACGAAGGACTCAGAACATTCAAAACAAACTTCTAATTAAATGAAATGTTCGAAACGGTGGCATATTGATAAAGAGTATTCAAAATAATTACAAAAATGTTTGAAAAAATATCCAAATCACATAAAATATATACAAAAAAGGAAAATGGCCATTTTTTTTTTTTTTTGCTATGTACTACTTTTTCAGATTAACTAAAGCTATTCGAAGTATCCGAAGTGTGCAAAGCATTGGCAAGTGTGTGTAGTATTACAATACAGTTATTTTGCAAAGTATAGCCATTTCACAGAATACTTTGCAAAGTGCAGTCTTTTGAAGAGTCTATTGTACATTTGGATGTTATTACAAGTACTTGGTGTGTGTGTGTGCATGTTTGTACATAATTACAAGAGCCATATTTGCATTGTGCTTAAACAATTTGTTGGCATAGCAGAAGGATTTCGCAGACCAAGTCTGCTTGTGTTTGATGATAATATTTGGAGAATGTTTGAGCAAGAGTACGGTATTTTCATACAGGCTGTTTTTTCTTACAAAGACGCATGTACAAAGGCATTTATTCTGCTTAATTTAGCTGGGTCAGAAGCCATTGAAAGAGAGCATTCATTTTGTTTATGCAGGGGAGGAGGAAAACCACCATATAGTGGTACCATCTGAAATGCGGGAAGACTCTGAGTGCTTAAAACATAAATTTAGAGAAATGTGTAACCCCCAAACAAATATTACAGTGGAAAGGTGCTTATTTCACACAAGAGATCAAAAGCCTGGTGAAAGTTTTGTGGCATATATAACTGACTTGAAAATAAGGCTAAAACATGCAGATTTGGTGATCTAAGAGATGAGTTGATAAAATGCAGGCATGTGTGTGGTATTACAGATGACACAGTGAGAAAGATTTTGCTCTGAGACAGTGATTTAATTTTGAATAAAGCCATAGAGATTTGTCAGATATACTAGCTTGCAGAAAAGCACACACATGTGCTTACAAATGAGAAAAGCACACACAAGGTTAAAATGTACAGGCCTAAGGGTGGGGCAGCTTCAATGAAACCCACAGTCTTTCTAGCAAAATCCAGAGCATGCTCAGTGAAGCACAAGGGTGAGTCAGCTAAATCAAAGAATGTGCCTCTACCTAGCCTCATAGTCAACTGCCGTAATTGTGGTGATAATCATGAACCTAAAAGAGAGAAGTGCTTAGCTTTTGGTCAGTAGTGCCACAAATGTAAAAAGTGGAATAATTCCAAAAGGCTTTGTAAAATCAAATGAAGCTCATTATTGTATTAAAGAAAGCATTCAAAGAGGCAAGTTGATCAATTAGAAAGCTGTGGCCCTACTTTTTATGTTGATGGTGTGTATGTGATTGGTGAAACAGCCAATGCAGATATTTGTGGGCAAAGAATGAAGTGTTTTGTACTGTTTGGATTAATGGAAGACCCATAGAGCTCAAAGTTGATACTGATTGAAAGTACAATGTTATATCAGCAGAAAAGTTTGCTAGAGTAAAAGATGGTGAGCATCTTGATTTGGCAAAGTGTGCAAAGCTTGTTGCTTATGGTGGTGAAGAAATTCAAACTGAGGGCTCAGTAGTGTTTCATGTTACTGTGCTGGGAACAGCTTGCAGTTTTACATAGTCAAGAGACACATGCAGTCACTGTTAGGCCTCAGAGACAGTTTGAAAATGGGACTGCTTTCATTTAATAAACAAGTCCACTATGTAAGCTTGAATGACAACACCTCAAATTTTGCCCAGTCTATTTTTTTCTGATTATGCTGATCTTTTCAAAGACAAACTAGGTGAACTCCCAGTTGTGTACTCCATGAAGCTAGACCCTGAAGTAAGCCCTGACATCAGACCAGCACGGAAAGTTCCACTAGCTATGCAGAACAGAGTCAAAGCTGAGCTAGACAGAATGGTGCAGCAAGGAGTAATTTGTCCAACTGAATGGGTATCCTCCATGGTGGTAGCTCATAAGAAAAGCTCAGATGATATTAAAATATGTATTGACCCAAGAGACTTGAACAAACCATTGAAACAGTCTCATCACCCAATACGCACAGTCGAAGAAGAAGCTGCTGTATTGCCAAATGCCACTGTTTTTACTGTCTTAGATGCAAAAAGTTCATTTTGGCAAATTTTGCCTGACCATAAATCTTCATTGCTAAGTATGTTCAGTACACCATTTCAAAGGTACAAATTTTTGAGGATGCCATTTGGGATAAATTCTGCCAGTGAAGTCTTTCAGCATGCAATGGAGCAAATTTTTTTCTGGCTATCCGTGTGGTATTATAGTAGATGCTATTCTTGTAGGAGGCAAAGGTGAAGTTGAACATGATAGAAACCTCAAGAAAGTTCTGGAAAGAGCTTGTGAAGTCAATCTTAATATGAATACGCAGAAATGTCAGTTCAGGCTACAAGAAGTTACTTATGTTGGTCATTTATTTACCATTTGAGGCTTATGACCAGATCCTTCCAAACAAACATTATTTCTTGAGATGCCAGATCTAGACAATGTCCAAGCCCTGCAATGTTTTCTTGGTAAGTTCCTTCCAGATTTGAAACATCATTCAGCACCGCTCAGACAGCTGACACACAAACGTGTATCCTGCTCCTGGTCAGAACAACACCAAAGAGCATTTTATGTCCTGAAACAGAGAATTGCCAGTCCACCTACTTTAAGATACTATGATGTTCACAAACCAGTAACTCTTTCCTGTGATGCTTCTAAATTTGGTCTTGGTGCAGTCATTCTTCAAGAGAGTAGACCAGTAGCCTATGCATCAAGAACTCTAACCCAAACCGAAATGCAGTATGTCCAGATAAGGAACTCTTGGCAATTGTGTTTGCATGTTCGAAGTTCCATTATTATATTTATGGACGACCTATTCAAATCATGACTGACCACCAACCTTTAGTTACTGTTTTGAGGAAGCCAGTGCACACAGCTCCTGCTAGATTGCAGTGCATGTTGCTCAAATTGCAAAAGTACAATTTCAATCTTGTTTACACAAAAGGCAAACTTCTTTATCTTGCTGATAATTTATCTAGACCACCCACAAAAACACTGAACAGCATGAAAACGAGAAACCTGATTTTGAAGTCATGAAAGTGAAATGTTTTTCTTCCACGTCTTGATGAGCTTAGAACTCACACAGCTTCAGAGCCAATTCTCCAGAAGCTTGACCATTTTATAAGTCGAGGATAGCCTTCAAAGCAATCTTGTTTACTAGTAGACGTGTGACAGTATTTTCCTTACAGAGATGAGATTTTGTCCGACAATAGTATCATCATGAAAGGTGCAAAAGTGATTATTCCATACTCCTTGCAACAAGAGTATATTAAGATAATCATGGCCACCCAGGAACTGATTCTACCAAAAGAAGGGCAAGAGGACTAGTATTTTGGCCTTCATTGTCAAAAGAGATTGAGAAAGTACTTTCAGCTTGTTGTGTGTGTAACAGTACTAAACCGCACCTAACAAAAAAAAAAAAAAACAGTTCAGCTAAGCCAGATTCCTGAACTACCTTGGTCAACATTAGCCACTGATATTTTCAAGTTGAATGGTCAGCATTACTTTGTATTAGTAGAATCTTATTCAGATTGATTTGAGATTGACCTACTTCCTATCCTAATGTCCGATACTGTTATTAATAAGTTGAAGAGGTATTTTTCTGTCCATGATAGTCAACACATAGTCAGCAGTTCAAGACATTTGCTGAAACGTGGGACTTTGTTCATATTACGAGTAGTCCTGAACACCTGCAGTCAAATGGTTTGGTGGAACTTGCAGTTCAGAATGCAAAATAGCTGTTAGAGAAATCGAAACAAGACAATAAATCTGAATTTCAGAAACATTCCTCATGATAATCATCTTGGTTCACCTGCCCAGAGACTTATGTTGAGACAAACCAGAACCACACTACCAATCAGTAGCAATTTGCTGGTTCCATGTGCTTAGAACAAGGCAGTGAAAGCTCAACTCCTGAAAAAGCGTTTATCCCAGAAGTCCTATTATGATAAGACCAGCAAAATGTTCAATCCATTACAATAAGGAGAGATGGTGAGGATGCAGACAGCAAAAGGTTTTGATTGGATTGGATTTATGAAAAGTTTGAGGCAAGAGCTGAGATCGTACATTGTGGAATTGCAGGGAATAGAATTTAGGCAGAATCGGAAGCATTTACAGTGTCCAAGCCAGTGTTACAGCATCTTGTAATCCTGTAATAAAGACTCTAGTTTTCAGTGACTTATCTAATCTTCCATTTCCAGAGGACATTCCAGCAGATATCCCCGTTCCTGAGAATATCCCAGAGAGTCCTAAAGCAGAACATTCACCAGTAACTGTCTCCTGTTGCTAAACCCAGTCCTATTACATTACAAGATCAGGTCGCATTTCCAGAGCTAGTGCCAGATACATGGCAACCTGGACATGAATGTTGTTTTGTTTATTATTGTCTGTATAATTTGCATGCGTATGCAAATATCATTATCATTGCAAGACAGCTCAGTAAAGAGGGAGGATGTAGATCAGACTGTGTGATGTACCTTTAAGAAGCTTTCCAGTCAGCAGGCACATGCATATAAGTACTGAGCACATGCAAGCAAGAGTGCCATTTTGAGTTATTAGCCAGAGTGAGAGCATGGGTGTGTGTAGTAGTCAGTCCGTTAGTTTGTTTAGGTTTAATGTTCCTGCTGATGTGTTTGTATGTAATAAAGTACTTAAACGAATACCCAAGTGTCTTATTTGAGATATACAAGACTATTTCTGATGCCATTTGACTTACTGATGTGCGGTACATCCATCAGTAATGGGTCAGAGGATGCCTTACAAGCCAGACACAGGTCTCCTCTTAGTGTTCTGTAAGCTATCGAGTATAATGACAGGGTTTTAAGTCGGTCCATGTAGGACATGTTGTTTAGGCCTTATATCCTTTTAGTGAGGTATCTGTTTGGCCTTTCCAGTTGCTATATGGATAGATACATGCCAAATGTGGCATTGTATTCAATGATTGGCCTAAAGAAAGCTGATTAAAGGGGGCCAATGACATCCCTAGATCTAGACACAATCCCTTTGTTTATAAGCTGTGCGGTTTTCGCAGAATGTCCAGATTTTTGCTTCAAAAATTCGGTCTGTTTCTCATATAATTTTTGGTTTTCTGGCAAGTCACTGGCTTGATGTGAGGAATGAAATTAGTAAAGAAAATCATACACATGAGTTTCAGACTTCATATCCTTTAGAAAATGCATTCTAATATATACCCTGTCATTCTAGCAACTTTCTAAGTTTGTAAAAGCAATATTTAAAATCTGTCCCTGTTTTTGGGCCTTTGTACCCCCATTATGTCAGGCTTTGTCCAGGTTTCTTGGGCTAAGGGAGTGAGAGGTGTAGCAATATAGAAGGACTTCCTTACAACAATACACACACATTGGTCAAAAGTTAAGTCACTATCCACATAAGGTCCCAAATCCCTAACAACTTGGTCAACTCTTAAGGGAATTTTGCCAATGTGGTAGTTCCCTGGGGTAGATGACTTTCCAAAGGATACAATAGTGCATTTTTAGCATTTAGTTTCAGACCATGATTTTGACACGTTATTTATTGGAGACAAACCTTCCTGTAGGATGTCTAAGTCATTTGGGGATTCAATGACTGGCCCTAGCTGCAGTCATCTGTAAACATAGTCAGCCAGCCCTTTGGTATTGCCTATTACTTCAGAAAAGTAGATGCCAAACAGGAGAGGTCTCAGCACAGAAACATTTTTTATTGGTGCATGATCTGAAATAGTTAGTGCAAGTGTGTCAGAGCTATCAATTAAATGCACATGTTCCTGTGAAGTATAGTTTCTATTTAGTCTAGCCCAGTTATTGTACCCTGAGGAATAGTAAGTACATTCTGTCCTTGTACGTGTTACTAACTTCACATCTTCCATTACCAAATAATTTCAGAAATGTCTTCAGAAATCTACCTTCATTTGTTACAGTTTCCTTTCTAGGTCCTCAATACATCCTCACAGTTGCAAATCAATTCTGTTTCCCACGTGTAAGTAATATTTAGTACTGAAAGCTGATTATTTCTCTCAAAATTTTCTTGAGCTTTATAATAGCAGTTTTTGATGAAATATAAATACATGTAGGTGTAATTCTCCTCCCTTGTTAATAGCTCCATACTACAATAAGTCTACCATTATTGTCGTTTTTCCTCTTCTCTCACTATCAGAGCCCCTTTAGTAAATATTACTACTTCGCTTTTTCTTTGTCCCTGATATTGTTGATTATCCATCCTGAAATCTTTGTCAAATTCACATGCTTGTTTCTTTCCAAATTTGTCTGCTGCTGCATTGATTTCTGTGCTGTGCCTTTTATTAATATAATTCATTACTTTTTCCTTTTTGTCTGTACGTGTAAGGCCACTTGCATTATAAGATAATATATAGAGTAGCCATTATGATAAAAAGCTATTGTTCCCACTTATTATACATATCAGTTTCCTCAAATGTTTATTTCAAATTTGTGTTACATGCATACATAAAGGTTTGGCTTAGTGATCTTTTATACAGTTGTTTCTTATCTTCATGTGAACCTATGTCAAATGTTCATGACTTTTTGCTTTAATGAAAACTTAAAATAAAAAAAAATAAATACATTTTTAGAATTTCCCATCCTATATTAACTTAGATTAAACACAAAATTATGCTCATTTTCAACAACTGAAGTTTTACCCTCCAGATAAGAACACTTGCCCCAAATTGACAGCTGCACTCACTGGCATAACCTAATCTAAAATTAAGGGTGTCTATGCTAAGGAGCATGTTACAGCTTGTGTTCGCCTTACACTGATTACTGTCTGTTCTTTTATATCTCTGTTCCCCTCCTAGATGTGGAAAACAAGCTTGCATACTTTCAAAAACATTAGCTTTTAGTCCTAAGAAAAGGTGCACTGGTTACCTTTAAATAAAACTAAATTGTGCATTGTTCTATTAATTGCATTAAAGTATTAAGGCTGCTTTGGATGCTACTATCTGTTATTCAAATCCCATAATTTAAAAACCCTATATTTCACTGAACTGCTTGCCATTGTACCTTTAAATTTTCTCTCAGGGAAGAATACTCAGAACTCTGACAATGAATTGCTTGCACCTGCAGACATCTCCTGTCCATGTAAAAGAAGTCAGAAATGAAAAAAAAAACAGCCAAGTTGCAGGAAGGAATCTTTGTAAATTTCACTCAGAACAGAATTCCTGTTTCCAACTGCCTTTGGCTACAGACTTCTTGTTTCTCACTGAGAGCATTTGCTAATGAAAGAAAACACGCTAATATCTTCACATATGCAAGAAACCTAACATTTTTGACTTTCCTAATTTTGTCTTGTCAACCCTATTTGCTTAGAATAATCACATTTATAGCTTAAACCAAGGCCATTAATTTGTACAACCGCAGTTGTAAAAAATAAGGTTAATTAATTTAATTCTGTTTACAATGTAACATAATAAGCACACTTTTTACACCCACCTCCACTCCTGCAGCTCAAGATCACAGCAGTATATTAACTTAAACTTGCTTCTGTTCACCTGTTCTTCTCTTGTTATATTATAAAGACTATATTTCTTGCATCTTAAAAAGTTTGTTTAATGTCATTAACATGTACAACAGTCACTGAAAAGACTTCTCCCACTTTTAAAATACTCCTGACCCACACTGTATAAAACTGCTTTGCAATATAACATGAAGTTTATATCATAAAATGTTTTCTATAAATGCTAATACGAACAAAAATTGTTTTATTTCGTTAAGTTTTTCATCTTTATTAATCTTCTAAACATTAACAACGTAAAGTAGGGTGTATTCCTTACAGTCCACCCACAAATTTAGCAAAGTCAACAAAAGTCCAGTCTTTTTTTCAGCAATGTTTTTTTGCAAAGTCATATTTCACAAGCACAATTGATGCCTTATAGTCTGCCATTTATTCACTAATTTCAATGTTGCTAGTCTTCTTCCTTATCATCTCCATCTGCCATCACCAGACACTGGTTGAAGTCCAAGGTAATCCTGATTCTTCTAGTCAACTCCTGGGCTGTTTTTAAAGTATTTTCCTTTGGAACATTGGAAAAGCTTTCAGTAGCAAAGTCTCTATATCAGGTTTATTTCAGAGGAATGACAAACGGTCTCTTTCTGCTTGTTGGTCCTCAGTATTTTGGGTAAACATTTTTATTTCCTCCTTAGCCTGTTTTTGGACAAAAAAAACTTTTGATCCTCCAGGAAAAAAGTACTCTGACAGATGGATACAGCAGCTTGACTCTTACACCATTCTCTTGACATTGCCTGTTTGCTGGGATAAATTTGCTCTTCTGCCTGGTGTACAGTGAATAATCATTTCCACAAACACTCTGCTGTCACAGATTTGTAATACTTTTCTCTTTTGTTACAGTTTTGTCAGGATCAGTTCTTTCTGTTAGTACGATTGCATCTTTACTAATATATCTCTTGGCTGCTTTCTCCTGGGAAAGTTTGGAACACACACCTTGTGTGCCATTTCAATTAACAAATCATGCTGTGGAATACCAGTCCAGTTGCTTATTGTGCTTTCATAAAATTAATACAGTATGCTCTTTCCAGTTTTATTGCTATGGCAGAAAATATCAGGTTTTCTCAGTGAACTCTGTCTTTCAACTCTACCATTTTTTAAAACGGCTCTTCTTGAGAAGCCGCATACTCATTTAGCTTTTCTTTCATTTCAACCTCTGATTTTTGCTATTTCTCTTTTCATCTGAATAGCTAGTTAAAGCTTTTTCTATATTTACAGCCTGTTGTTATTTGAGCTGATAATATTCCTTCAATGTTTCATTTATTTTAATCACTTCTGTGCATATTTGTTTTATTTTTGTTTCTCTAAGTTACTGGAAGCCATCTCTTGAACCAAAGCTAGAGCCTGAAGTGCTTTTTGCTGAGCAGCTGCAGGATTCTTCAAGTCAGCACTTTTCCTTCACCTTTTTTGTTTGATTTCCTTTCAGGTTCTCTAAATTTCATTTTTGCTGGCATCCAGGCAGTGTACTTACTAGCCAGTAACTGAATTTTACCCATACTTACAATTTCACAGATGTTCATCGTGTTTCACTGCTGCAGTCATTACACTTGGGTTATCCTGCCGTCAGGTGGGCTCGCAGTCGGCCTGAGTTCCAAAGTCTTGGTCCGGCGTCAGTTGCTGTCGCCTCTTCCCTGACGTCAGTGCGCCAGGGGTATATAAGAAGCAGCCGACGCCATTTTCTTCAGTTTTTCTTGCCCCAGATGTCAGGTGCCCCCAAAAATGGTAGGCAATACATATTGCTAATAAAACATACAAAAAAAGTAAAAATAAAACCTTCATTAACCAGCAAATACACCACAAAGGTAGTATAGGCTAATCCCAGATAAGAAAGAGGGGCTGGCGGGTGGGTAACCTGGACTGCAGCAGTGAAGACACTCGAACATCTACATTTATGGTAGGTACAAAACTGTACTATGTTCATCATGTTTCACTGCTGCAGTCATTACACTTGGGTATAATCCCAAAGCTGGGTTTGGGTGGCTGGCTCTATAGAGGATTTGGTGTGGCTATGAGGCCCTGCAGCACTGCAGTGGCAAAGCCAGCTCCCGATCTAGAATAAAGAGGCAAATGGTAATGCTTGGTAATGGCGTGCACTGAACTCCAAGTTGCAGCTTCCAAGATATTTTTGGTAGGTACTCCTCTAAGGTAGGCAGTAGAAGTAGCAGTTGCCCTGGTGGAATGTGGTCTGATGTTAGATGGTACAGGTTTCCCATGGTGTGTGTGTAGCAGAACCGGATACAGTGTCCTATCCACTTTGAAATGGTCTGCTTTGAAATAGCCTTTCCCAGTGATCCTGTAGCATATGATACAAACAATTGTTCAGTTTTTCTGAAAGCTTTTGTTTTGTCCAAGTGGAAGCGTAATTGCCTGTGTATGCCCAAGGAATGTAGACGTCTTTCCCCTTTATTCTGGGGATTTGGATAAAAGGTTGGAAAGTGAATAGTTTGGTTAAGAGCCACACTGGATACCACCTTAGGCATAAAGGAAGGGTTTGTTCTTAAAGAAACCCTGTCTTGGTGGAAAATGATAAAAGGCTCCACTGCCATTAGTGCCTGCAGTTCTGAGACTCTTCATGCTGAGGTTATTGCCAGAAGCAGAGCAGTTTTCCATGATATATATTTTAACTCTGCTGAATTGGCTGGTTCAGAAGGAGGCAAAGTGAGCTTTTCCAAAATGAAATTGAGGTCCCAAGTTGGTGTTGGTGCTCTCCGGGGTGGTCTTATGTTTTTAGCCCCTCTGAGGTACTGCTTTAGCAAAGGGTGAGAAAAAATAGGAGGATCTGTGTTGTAATGAGCCGAGATGGCAGAAGTGTGAATATTAATGGATGAGAAGGATGTCCAGCATCTCAGTCAAGTATTGTAGTATCTGAGGAATGTTAGGGATCAGAGGATCAAGGTTTTGAGACTGGTTCCAGGCACAGAATCTCTTCCACTTTTCTGAATAAGATTTCCTGGTGCTAGGCCTCCTGGCCTCCAAAATGACATTCATAACAGCTTTAGAGAGAGAAGTTGTCTGTTTGGCTATTGAATCCTCCATGCAGCCAGGTTTAAAGTTTTGAGCTGACTGTGCAGTATCTGATTGTTTTGCTGAGTCAGAAGGTGTGGAATTTGAGGCAAAATCCAAGGTGGACCTTGAGCTAAATTCTTTAAGATTGGGTACCAGTGCTGGCGTGGCCAGTCTGGAGCAATCAGAATCATCTGTGGTTTGTCTTTTCTGGCTTTTAGGAGTACCTTTGAAAGGAGAGGCAGTGGTGGGAAGGCATAAATGCTTAGGTTTTTCCAGCTGAACGAAAGAGCATCCACTTTCCATGCTTGTGTGTGAAAAGTCCTTGTGCAGAATTTTTGTAGTTGGCAATTCAGTGGGGAGGCAAAGAGATCTATGTCCGGACACCCCCATTTTTGCATTATCATGCTGAAAACTTGTGGATTTAATTTCCACTCATGAGGATCCATGATGTTTCTGCTTAGGTCGTCTGCCAGAGTATTTATCTTTCCTGGCAGGAATTGTGCTTGCAGATGAACTTGATAAGTTATAGCCGTGTTCCACAAGGTCATGGCTTGTCTGCATAGGGGGTAAGAATGAATGCCCCCTTGCTTGTTTATGTACCACATCACTGTGGTGGTGTCTGTCCTTATTAATAATTGTCCTGGATGCAGAAGGTCCTTGAAAGCTGTTAGGGCATTTTGTACAGCCAACATCTGTTTTTGGTTGATGTGAAGAGGCATTTGTTCTGTGGTCCATTTGCCCTGAATACATTTTCCTGCCATGTGTGCTCCCCAGGCGTAATCCGAGGTGTGTGTTGTTATAGTGTGCCTGGCTGTGGGAAGAGAGAAAGGCTGACCCTTGTTGAGGTGATATGCCTGTGCCCACCATCGAAACTCCTGTTGTAGGCAGGGAATTGGAGGTATTACTGTCTCCAGGCTGTGAGAATGTTGAGACCAAACACTTTTTAGGTACCATTGTAATTTCCTCATATGCAGTCTTGCATATGGAATTAGTAGAATGGAGGATGCCATGAATGCCAAGGCCTGCAGAATTTTTCTTGCAGGGAGTTGGGACTTTGTTGCCATCAGTTGAAAATACTGAGTCAGTTGTCCTTGTTTGTCTGGCGTGAGATAAGCCATCTGGGCCGTTGTATTTAAGCTGGCACCCAGGAATATTATCTCTTGTGAGGGCACTAGTTTTGATTTCTTTTCGTTTACTGTGTACCCTAGGCAACTTAATTTTTTTTACGAACGCCAAATGCTGTAGAAGAATGTCCTTGCTCTCTGCTTGAATCAGGCAGTCGTCCAGATATGGATATATTTGAATTCCTTTTTGTCTGCAAAATGCAATTACTGGTGCCAGGCACTTGGTAAAGACCCTGGGCACAGTAGATAAGCCAAAGGGCAGTGCAGAGAATTGGTAGTGTATTGAACCAGCTATGAATCTGAGGTATCTTCTGCAATTTTGTCTGATAGGGACATGCAGGTATGCCTCTTTGAGGTCCAAAGTAACAAGCCAAGCTTTCTTGCCAACATGGGAAGGAGTTGTTGTAGTGTCAGCATTTTGAATTTCGTAACATCCAGGTAAGTATTTAGAGTGGAAAGGTCCAGAATGGGTCTCCAGGCTTTGTCCTTTCTGGGTACCAGGAAGAGTCTTGAGTAAAATCCTTGCCCTTTTTCCTGCTGTGGTACTTTTTGAATAGCTCCCATGTCCATGAGAGCTGTAATTTGTTTTTGTGTCTCTGCCCATTGATTTTGTAGCAGGTCTGGCATTCCTTTTAGCCTTGGAAAAGTGTGAAAGTGGAACCTGTAACCTTGAGACACCATATTCAGCACCCATTTGTCTTGGGTGATTGCTTTCCTGTTTTGAGAAAAAAGTGCCAGTTTCCCCCCTAAGGGAGCTGCCAAAAGGTAAGAGTTTGGCATTGGAAGGGGGAAGTCATTGGGACTGTTTCCTGTAAGGTTGTGACTTATCCTCACCTTGTTTTGGGTTTGAAGCACCCCACTGTCGTGGTCTGTAAGAACCTTGTGGCTGATATCTCCCTCTTGGGCGTCTGTATCTGCCTCTCTGTGGCCTGTCTGACACTGGAAAGGACCAATTCTTAGTAGGCCAATTTCTGCTAAATCGTGGTGGCTGTACCTGTAAGAAATCCTTTACTGTTTGCATAGATTTTGCCTTATCCTCCATTTTCTTTAATACCTCTTCTGCCTTAATACCAAATAAATTATGTTGCTGCAAAGGAGCATCCAGTAATTTTGCCTTAACATGATCTGGTAAACTTTGTTCTTTTAACCAAGCATGCCTTCGAATCACAGATCCTGTAACTGCTGTTCTACAAGAAGCTTCTAATGAATCAAAACCACATTGCAAAGTATGCTTTCCCACTTGTTCAGCTGCATGCAATAAATCCTGCATTTCCTTATAGTCAGGTTGTTCTGCATTTATACTCCTTTTCTGTTTTAATTGAGACAGTAAATATTGTTGATACTTAAGCATGTGAAACCGGCAATTCAGAGTTCTCACTGCTAAAGTTGCAGAGGTGTAAACTTTCTTTCCCCATCTGTCTAATGCTCTAGAGTCCCTATCCGAGGGAACTGGATTCTTAGCCGTGGATGCCTTAACCCCTTTGGGACCCTGGGAAATTGTTTCTGGGTCTGCAACAGGATTTTTATAAAGAAATTTGTGAGAGTCAGGAACTCTGTAGTATTTGTCTGGCTTGACTGGAGCTGGGGGTAAAGAATCAGGGTTTAAACTAGATTCAGAGAACACATCATCCACAATGTCCAACACTGGCGGAATAGCAAGGGGCCTGTGCTGAGGCAGCAAAAGAAAGTCTCTGAGCCTTTTCTTGGATTCTGAGTAATCCTGGCCCTCCCAATGGAAATGCTTCCTCATGGTATGTAAAGTTTCCCCAAAGGAGTAATCCTCAGGAGGAGAGGCTGAAGGAATGGATTCTTCAGCATCAGAATCCTCATAGGGGAGTAAAGAATATCCCTGGTCTGAAGAGGAATCAGAATATATTGAAACCTGGTCAGAGGAATCATTGTCTATATCCTGTCTAGTCTTTTTATCAGGAGGCGGATGGGAACCCCTGATCAAAGTTATCAAGTCTTTGGCCATCTTAAGCATCTGTTTTTTAGGCATGGAGGCCTGTCCAGGTGAATACTGCACTTGTTTCTTTGTCTTTAGTGTAGGCTTAGTCTTGGCTGTAGTTGTAATGGTAAGTTGAGTAGACCTGAAAACACCCTCAGAAGCCGATGTTTGCTCAGTGGCTCCGGACCCATCTGAAGGGTTAATCTCCATTGGCCCAACACCTTGAGGCTCCAGAGGCCTAGGCACCTCCACGTGGGAGTCGGACGCGGCCTGTGGTTCTGAGGTAGTGGGTGTCAGGGGCTGCGAAAGCGCCTCACTGAAAACTGGCGAACCGGTGACTGGCCTAGAAGAGGCTTCGTTGTCAGTTTTGGACCTCGGAAGCCTTTCCTTATCTTTATCTTTGTGCTTTTTATGCATTTCAGTCATTGGTTGTTCCGACGGCATTGTGTAATTAAACCTTCGCCCAAAATAATGGCGAGCAAAATCAAACCAACGTTTAATAGTGCGTTTGTTAAATCTAGCACATAACCGACAACTTTATTTATTTATTTATTTATTTTTACATTTGTTAACCGGGCTAGTCTAACTGGATATATTTCCATTTTCAGTAGAGGCCCGGGGAGAAAAGCTCCAGTAGTAAGCAATTTGATTATAAATTTGAAATACAATACAAACGATGCAAATCATAGTTGATACATAGTAAATGAAAGTAGTTCAATAAAAAATACAAGAAGCAGTGAATAAAAAATGGAGATAAAAGATGGTATTTACACTAATATAAAAGTGACAAAAGTATGTGTTAAATTATTTACACAAATAAAAGTGACAGAAGGGGTATGATAAAATTATGAAAATAAGAATGTTTTGTGATAATCAACAGGATAGGAATAGGACCAAGCCGGCACAACCTCGGTTCTTATTTGCTACAGTTAGTAGTAAGAAGTGCTTCCTGCAGCTCAAGTACATCTACGTTCAGTTAAGTAGCCTTTTTTTTCCTTTTCCTTAGGGTTTTCTTTTCTTCCCTCTCTTTCCTACCTATCTGGTATTTAGTTTCCTCCCCTCCTGGTAGTGCATTAGCTTAGTTTAGCTATATTTTTAGGTCTTTACCTGGGTTCCTGTGTTTTCTCTTTCCCAGTCTTAAACAACTTTCCCTTACCCCTCCCCCCCCCACTGTCTTGTGGTTGAGCTGTGTGCGGGTAGTGTGTGTCTGTATGTGTGTGCTAGATAATGGGATGTCTGAGAAACCCACTGGTTTCAAAATGCGCTCCTCGTGTGTTCGGAAAATGCCCCATTCTGACTCACACAACGAGTGTGTTTACTGCCTAGGAGAGCCCCATTTGTACTTTGAGTGTGATATTTGCACTGGTTTCAACCCCAGTGCTCTCTTAGATCACAGAAACAAGCTTCTCCTGAAAGGGCTGGCCAAAATGGGTTCCCTGGTTTTGGGGTTTCTTTCTAAGCCCTCCTCAGATCCCAAGAGAAGAAGTCTTCTTCCTCGTGGGATTCTCCCACCAAAAAGCAGAGGCTCTTGGATCACAGCTCCCCAGATCTGAGACTTGCCTCTCTAGCTTCAGATCTGGGCTGTTCTGCTCTGAGAACCCTGGATTCTGATGTTGGATCCAAGACCTCAAAGCCTCGGAGGTCCTCTGATCCGAGACGACCTAGACTGTCCTTGGATCCTACCTATCCGTTGAATCTGACAGCTGTACCAGCCATATCTTCAGATTCAAATGGGACCTTGGATCCGACAGTTGTCAGATCTGATTATTGTTGTTGAAGGTTCCCCCTCCAGACCAAGGAGATCTGATCTGGGGCTTCCTAGCAGGTCTTCCTCATGAGACCGGAGACCCTCAACTAGGTCGGGCCATTCCTCACTAGTTGCCCGTTCCCTGAAGTCTGCTTCCTTCAGATATGGATAGGATGATGATGAGCTTTCTCAAAGCCCAAATTGAACTGGGTTTGTTGTCATCCCCTGCCCACATGCCCAGGAGGTCTTCGCCAGCCACGGAACTCCTTTTTCTGTGACCGACTCATTTGGGTTCAGTCCACCAGGATCAGGGCATCCCTAGGGAGAGGCCAGTGGTGTCGGGCTTCCCACACCATCTGGGTCCCTGACAGGTTCACCTCCATTTCCCTAGGAGCTGGCAGCATTTTGGCCCCATGAGGTCGGGAGGGTCAGTGGGTGTGGGGTCAGGACTGGAGTTTTTGGACAGCTCCCTACCCTTGGGGCCTCCGCCTTGGACAGCTTGGGACTGATATCATTTGGGGATGTCAGTGCTGCATCAGGGTCACCTCCCCCATCCCAGCTGGCTGCAGCCAGTGGGAAGGAGGGAGGCTTCATCCAGGCTGTCAGTCTTCTGGGCGATAGGACCATCTCTGGATGGTCAGCAGCCTCTTCCTCGGCCCTTAATCCACCCCATACTCTTGCGATTTTGGGCAGCGAGGCCTCATCATCCTACCAGAGTCAGCCCTCCAATGAGCGTCTTCAGACAGGCAATGGTTCCCTTCCTCTTCCAAGTCCTCCCTAGAGCCCGCCATGGAGGAACCTCCTCAGAAGAGGACATGCAAGAGGAGACACTTGGAGTCCCCTCATGAGCCCCTCACTGAAGACATGGATTTTGAGGAAGAAGACGGGCTTCCATCTGAAGAGGTATGCTTCAGGGACTTCCTCGGCATCCTGAAAGAGTGAGGTAGTTTGTTTTCCCCCGCACCGTCTTCAGAGGAATCCGTGTCCCTGAAGGCATTTGGGATGGGCTCATCTTCTTCCTGGGTGTCTCCCATGCCCCTGCCTTGTCCAGCTCATTTCCAGCAGGGCATGTAAGGAGCCAGACACAGTAGAACCAATTCCCAAAAGAGCTGATAAGTTCGTAAGTCCCCCTAAAGACAAGGCATTCTGGAGCAAAGGTGTTCCTGCTGATGCTATTGTGGTGGTTGCTGTTACAAAAATGGAGCTTGTCGAACAGAGCTCCACGGTCCATCCCCTGAACAGGGAGTTGCGGGCGATTGACCATTTTGGGAAGCATGTGTTTGCCTCAGCTAAGTTCAGACTGAGGGCAACCAATTATATGGTACACTTTACTCGGCTACAAAGGAACTTGGTATCGGAACTCTCCAATTCCTTTCTGAGTTGTTGCCTCCGGAGTGTCTTAAATTGGTCTCTCCAAAGGTTTCCACACTCACTTCTTTAGCTAATGCCTCGATGGGGTTGATCTTCAATGCGGTGGAGGCCACCTCTCGAATGGCAGGCACTGGCATTGCCATTAGGCGTCATGCCTGGCTTCATCTTTGTGGGTTTGTGGATAACTTCAAGGCGTCCTTTACCAACGCCCCTTTCGATGGGTCAACCTTGTTTGGCACTTCCATTAAGGAAACTTTGGCTCATAGTGAGCAGGAGGGAAAGAATCTGTCTGTGGTCGGGATCAAGTTCTCTACTCTGCAACAATCTTTTTTCCAAGATTCAGATGGGTAGTAAGAAGCTATGGTTTCACAGGTCTCAGTCTTCCTTCCAAGATGCTCCTCAGTAATCCTCTTATTCCGTCCAGGGAAGGGAGTTTGATTGCAGATGCCGTCCCAGAGGCAGAGGGGGTCTGCAGAACCAGGGTTCCCGGGAACCCTTCTTGGAGAAGCCCCCTTGGTGCTCCTGAAGCACTGCCTGGCTGTTGTGCCCTGGAGGCAGCCGGGGGTCACCCATCCCTTCACCCACTAGCCTGGAAAAGTGTTACCTCAGATCAGTGGGTGTTAAACATCGTGTCCAGGGGTTACTTCATTCCCTTTTTTCAGCCCTTTCCAACTCAGAAATCTCTCCCAGATGTTCCACCCCATCAAAGAGAGTTGGCCCTGGAGGTTCAAGACCTCCTTCAAAAAAGAGCCATCCAGGAGGTCCCAACAGGGCAACAAGGGTCTGGAACTTAGTCTTGCTTCTTTTTAATGCCCAAAAAGACTGGGAACCTGCATGCCATTTTAGACCTCAGCTTCTTAAATCTGTCGGTAAAGAAGTCGAAGTTTCAGATGGTCACTGTTCAGTCTATTCTGCCTCTTCTGCACAAGGACAATTGGATGTGCTCAGTGGCTCTCAAGGACGTGTACTATCACATCAAAATAGAGAGACACTCTAGGAGATACCTGCGCTTCTGACTGGGGGACAATCACTGTCAGTTCAGAGCCCTGCCCTTTGGCCTCACTTAAGCCCCCTGGGTGTTCACCTAATGTATGGCAGAGGTGGCAGCCCATCTCAGGCTGCATGTTTTCTAGGTCTTCCTGCACCTGGACGATTGGCTTCTCATGGCACCCACAAGGCATCAACTCTTGCTGGCCATGAGTACACACTCAGTCTCTTTCAGGACCGAGACATTACAGTTAACCTGCCCAAATCTCATCTTGTCCCATGTCAGAGTCTGGAGTTTATCGGCTTCCTTCTAGACTGTGTCAGAGACTGCAGCACTCCCCCCACACAGAGTCGAGATGATTTGGGATCAGTTCCATCTCCTTCTGGATCTGGAACCTCCCTCAGTCCTCTTAATCTTGCAAGCCCTAGGTTCCATGGCGGCAGTGACTCAGTCCCCCTTGCCAGATTTCGCATGCAAGTTCTACAATGGACCCTTGCGGTTCAGTAGTCAGCCCACCTGCATCCCATGTCCATGACCATCAGGATTTCCCAAGTCTGCAGACGTCACCTTGCTTGGTGGCTTCAAGCTCAGGAGCTCCTTCTAGGCAGACCCTTCTGTCTTCCCCAACTCCAAGCCATGGTGACCATTGCCTTATCAGGCAAGGGGCTGTCCAAGGCACGTGGTCCCCCATAGAGACCAAATTGCACATTAGTGTCCTGGAGATGAGAGCAGTCTTCATCATGTTGCAAGCCTTCCAAGACTGTCTCCTTCTCGGGACCATTGCAATTCAGACAGACAACATGGCAGTGGTCTGGTACATCAATAATCCGGGGGAACACAGTCTTATCCCCTGTGCAGAGAGGCCATGAGAGAGTGGGAATGGGCGATGTCTTCCACGTGCTTCTTCTTGCAGTGCATATTCCCAGCAGTTCCAATGTTTTAGCCGACAAACTCAGCAGGTTTATCCCGAGTCCTCACGAGTAGTCCCTGAATCCATCAGTGGCAACTGGATATTCGACCACTGGGGTCTTCCTTGCTGCAACCTTTTTGGCTCTCCGATCAATCACAAATGCAGCAAATACTTTGCCCTGATTCTCCAAATGGTGAAGCCCCCAAGGGACGCTCTGGTTCATGATTGGCCACTGGGTCTTCTGTATGCCTATCCCCCAACTCCTCTCATTCCTAAGGTCTTACAGAAGGCTTGTCACCTGAAGGCTTCCCTCATCCTCATTGCCCGCTTCTGGCGTGGTTATCCCTTCTTTGTTCTCATCTGAAATATCCACCCTGGATACTGGATCGCATTCCAGATCTCATTTCTCATCCTTGGGGTCTTCCTCTTCCCAATCTTCAGTCTCTTCATCTGACTGCTTGGTACCTCCAGTTCCAATGATTCTCTCCCAGTCCAGGCTTTCTTCCTCGGTCAAGTCTATTATTTTGGCTTCCCAGAAGCCCTCTACCAAGAAGTGTTTTTTCCAGTAAATGGAAAAGAGTCTCTATTTGGGCAAAACAGCGCAATCTAGACCCTTTTTCAGCATCTGTTCCGGCTATCTTACTGTTCCTAGCCTCTCCTTTTCAACAAGGGATTAGTTTTTATATGATCAAACTCCAACTGGCCACCATCTCCAACTTCCATATGGACGAAAGTCCCACCTTTTCTTCTAGGCTATGTAATGCCTTCCTTAAAGGGATCTTTCTGCTCAGACCCCCTGTAAAGGATCCTTCCCCTCCTTGGTATCTCACTCAAGTGCTGCAATCTTTGAAGCAGAAACCTTTCCAGCTTGCAGCTACTTGTGACCTTAAATTTCTGTCTTGGAAGACAGGAGGGTTTCCAAATTGCAGGCTCAGTGTATTAAACCTCCTTTCATGGTGTTTCATAAGGATAAGTTCTCCCTCAGGACCAATCCTTCCTTTGTTCCTAAGGTAGTTTCGGAGGCGAATCTTAATCAGGCCATTCATCTTCCTGTATTTTTTCCCAACATTTCCAGTAAGGGAGAATATCAGTTGCATTGCTTGAATGTTCATAGGCAGCTACATTTTTACCTTAAGTGGACAGAAAATTTTCGGAAGTCTGGTCAGCTCGTTGTCGCCATTTCTCAGGCTAAGAGAGGGCAGGCAGTTTCCAAGGTGTCTCTTACTCGTTGGATTGCCATTTGCATTTCCTACATTTACGAAAGCAGAAACCTGGAGTTCTCCAGACTAGTCAAAGCTCACTCTACTAGATCAGTAGCAACTTCTGCCTTTTTGCCTAAGTTATCCTTGGACGAGATTTGTGCTGCTGCTACTTGGTCTAACCTCCATGCCTTCATTGCTCATTACAAGTTAGACTTTGGTGTCTAGGAGCAGGGCTTTCTTTGGTTCTTTTGTGCTCCGGCATATCCTTCCATGAGGCCTTGCAGGGTTTTTAATATCTGGGGACTCTGACCCATCAATGATCAATAATGACACGGATAGCACCAGATAAAGAGTTATGCACTTACCATAACTTGGAATCTGTGCTATCCAGTGTCGTTATTCATCATGTTCCCACCCTCCTTTCCCCTTCTTCTGGTAAATGGGGTGTTAGTGAGGGCTGTATCCTTTAGTATCCTTTTTCTGTAAGCAAGCTCAGTCTGAGGGTTGTGGGTAGCTAGGGATCTTGGGAAGGGGAGGAGCTTGAGCTCAGGAGCTGTCTTATGAGTGTCGGCTCAGATCCGATGACAGATTCTAGACCCATCCTTGATGAATAATGACACTGGATAGCACAGATTCCAAGTTATGGTAAGTACATAACTCTTTTAATTCATAACAGTGACAAAAAAAAATCCATGAATCCATGGAATGGTTTCATTGCCTCAAAGCATCTTCATCAGTATATACTGTTATTGAGTTTTGGGTTTTTGATCTGTGCAGATTGCTTCTGGACTGTCTTTGTAAATAACTTGACAATTTGTCTCATATTATTAATTAATATAGAAAAAAAGCATGTATACTGTATGTTGAATGTAGAGTATCACTTTAAATGGTTGTCACCCTGAACTGAGGTGTGTCATGTTGTTATCAGAATTCCAGGTCTTTCTACTAAAGCTTGTAAAGTGATTGCACATCATGCTTCTATTTCTTCAATGTGACTATTTCTTAGTTCCCTTTCCAGAAAGTATCGATTACACCTCTCATACATATTTGAAATATTAAATTCTGTTTGTCTTTTGCTTGTGATGCCACATTGTCAAACACTAGTATTTAACACAGGTGTCTGCTGAATGTTTGCTGGATGCTAATTCATTTTTCTAGATATAATTGTGTTGAAAAAAAGTTGTTGACTAAATTTATCTCTAATCACTGTTGTTTGCATTGACATGTAATGAAGCAGAAAGGTCAGTTAATAAGGCCGTGGTAGTTAGCATAGAGGACGAGGCTGTTAAGCTGCTTCCTGTTGACCAGGGTTTGATTTAGTCAGTCTTCATTTACCTGCTTTGAGACTCTGAGCAAGTCTTTTAACAAGACAGATCTTAAAGTCAGTTGGGAAACTGATTTTTCCCTTCAGTGATCTCATTGGCTGCATGCCTAGTAACTACCTATGAACCTATGAACTGCCTTGAAGAAGGAGAAGAATGATTCCTGAATTTACACATTCATGAGTAAGAGTATCTTAAACTCTTATATAGCAAAGTATTAGTTTTTTGAGACATATTCATGGGGGGTATGGCAGGGGTACGCCATTACTGCCACATCACTTTTGTGTATAGAATCTCAGTTTCACTAACTAGTAACTGTCTTTCAAGGGGGTGTTATGTAACATTTTACACCCACTAGAACAGGTTTCCCTTCCTGTGCCCCATTAATCTCATTTGAGGTCCTTCCGTATCACTGTTGCAGTATTCTTTATCAAAGGGATCTCATGACAAGTGTAGCCAATGTCTGACCAGTATGCCAAAACCTTTAGTACTTACAGGTGCCATGCATCACATGTACGCTTCCCACACAAGGTGTAGGGCATAAAGGTGATGTACAGACATACATACTCAGAACTTCTTTGCAGTCAATCTGAAAGCTTTTATGCTGTGCTGGTCACCAAGCTGTCTTTCAGATAAATTCCCCATTGGGTTTCTCTTTATCTTTCTGTTTTGTTTAGTGCTGTTGGGTTCATGTCATCCAGAAAGGGAAAATCTGTGTGTAAAGCAGCCTCCCAGTAAAGACCATCACAATCAGTGTGTTTTCTGTTTGGGTGCTTCCCAAGACCATACACAGTGTTCTATCTGCCTGGCTTTTGTTCCTAAGACCTGTCCTCTTAATCTATTTACCTTGAAAACTAACATCTTAAGCTGTTGGCTTAAGGTACTATGGTGGAGTTTTCCCGTCCAGAGGGTCAGTCATCGGCCAATAAGAAGACCAAAAAACGCAGGTCTGACACAGCTTGTGTCCAGCCTCCCCTGGACGTCTCTGTTGAGGCTAGTGAGAGCCCAGAGAATCATCTGGTGGTCCCTCAAATTCCTATGCTTCAACACCATCGGAGGCTAGCATGGATCTGACTTTTCACATGTCCTCAGAGCCTTTACAAACATCTGCTCCAGATGTTGAGAGAGAACCTCAACTGATTATATCAAAGGGACAGAGGGGGGAATTCCACAGATCTTAGTTAGAGAGGAGATTCCTACAATGCTTATTGCGTGCTGCCAAGGTCTGATCCTCCAAGGGTGTTTTGTCTGGACATCATGCAGAAAAAGAAACAGAAAACCAGGCATGTTTCCCTTGTAGTTAAGGATCTCCAATGTGAATGGCAGGATTTTACTAAGAGGTTATTTAATGCTTTAATGGCTTTAAAGCCTCCTCATTGCATGTCTGTGGCCACCCCTCCATGGTCTTCCACTCCTCTTAGAAGATCTAGGGAACTAGACTCCTCTGACGAGGATCTGGATTCTGGGGAAGAGTCCTTGGACTACTGTTCTCAAATCTTACCCCCCTTTGTAGAATAGAGTATGTGTGCTGCATCTTTAAGAAGCATTTCAAGGACTGAACGTGCATATAAATAGTCAGCACATGCTAGCTTCAGTGGCATTTTGAAAATGCATCCAGAGAGTGAGCATGTGCGAGTGCAATAACTAGTTTGTTTATAAGTTTATCTAAGTTAAAGTTATTAAGCCTCAATCCTGATGTGTTTGTACACAGTAAAGCTGCTTGAACAGAACCCACAAAGTCTCATTTATTGTATCCTGACTAGATGAGTGACACCCTTAGACTATGGTTCAGAGGAAGAGGATTCTATTGGTCCAGATTTCCCTTTGAAGCAACTCTCCTTTGGGGACACTGTTACCCGTATGATGGAATTGGATTGCCCTCAGGTCTGTGATGTTCAGAAAAGGTATTGTGAGCCTCCAGATTGAGTCTCCTGAGCCTTCCGCTGTTCCCCCAGTTCTGGTTGTCCTAGATACCTTTTCAGCAGTTTCTGTGGCCCCTGAGTCTCAGCTCCTTGCTCCCAGGAAACCTTGCCTTATAAATATCCTTCTGTTGATATTTATGTATTGTCTGTCTCTTCTGACAAGCTCTCCAAATTGTTGCCCTCTATCAAGCTGCTTCCTTCAGATGATAGTAGAACCATGGAAAGGTGGGCAAAAAGGTTTATACATCTGCCACTTTATCTTTTCTGGCCATCAAATACCAGACTTGTATGACCATGTATTTTAGCCTCCCTTTTCAGATTTCCAAAGTGGTTTCTGGCCTTCCTGATATAGAGGGGAAGGCTTCTGCCCCCTCCCTGTTGGGCTTTACCTCCCAAGTTGCCCACCATGCTATTAAATGCAGCTGTGATGCTGCTGATACTTCCTCCAGAGCTGTTGCCTTTGGCTCTGTTATGAGCCGGTAGTGTTGGCTTCATCTCCAGACTTTGCCTTAAGACATTACGGCCAAACTATCGAACGGTCCTTTGAATAATAAAATCTTTTTGGTGGTACTGCTGCTCAACTTTTCATGTCTCTCCGGGATAAGAGTAAAGCCTTGCAGGAGTTGAAACACATTTTTCTTTCTCCTCTTTCTAAGTTTCATAGGAATTACCCCTCCAAATCGGCTTTTGTTCATAGGCAGACTTGCCCTCCACCCAAAGAAAAAAAAAAGTTCTAGACGCGTGCTTCCTGCTAAGTGTACTCAAACCTGTACTTCCTAGAAACCTGCTTTTCAGGATAAACCAGGATCTGTTTGACACTTTGCTTCTTTTCCCTTGGCCATGCTCCCTTAACCTCTGTCTTTCCCCGTCTCTTCCAGATGGGTTAAAGATCACAACAGACTCTTAGTTTCTGTCCACCAGGGATATTTCATAGTTTGAAAATCCCTTTCTCCCTTTTTGGGCATCCCTCAACCTCCTCAGACACAACTTCCTCTTTTCCCAGAGGTGCTTCATTCTGATTTGGTCCAGGGCATCATTCAAGATGTGCCTCTTGCCCAGGGAGGGAGGTTTTTTTTATTCCAGAATGTTTTTGGTTCACCAAAAGGAGGGCACTTAAAGACCAATTCTGGACCTTTCCCAGCTCAACACCTTTCTCAAAGTTCCTTCCTTTAGAATGTCATCTCTTCAGACTCTTTTTCCCCCCCATCCTCCTATCTCAGCCCTTTCTGGTCTCTCTTGATCTCAAGGATGCCTACCTTCATATTCCCATCAATCCCATTTTCAGGCTATTTTTACATTTCTCTGTTTCTTCCTTGCATTTTCAGTTCTCTACTTTACCCTTTGGCCTCTCTACTCCCCCAAGGATATTCATCATATTCCTTGCTCCTGTCATTGCCTTTTGCAGGATGAGAGTAGTTCAGATGGAGACCAATTCTGGACCTTTCCCAGCTAAACACCTTTCTCAAAGTTCCTTTCTTTAGAATGTCATCTCTACAGATTCTTTTTTCCCATCCTCCTATCTCAGTCCTTTCTGGTCTCTCTTGATCTCAAGGATGCCTACCTTCATATTCCCATCATTTCCATTTTCAGGACATTTTTACATTTCTCTGTTTCTTCTTTGCATTTTCAGATCTCTGCTTTGCCCTTTGGCCTCTCTACTGCCCTAAGGGTATTCATCAAATGCCTTGCTCCTGTCATTGCCTTTTGCAGGATGAGAGTAGTTCAGATATTTCCCTGTCTGGACAATCTGCTCTTTCAGGCTTCTTCCCCCAGTGTTCTGCTTCAGGATCTCCAGTTTACTGTTTCCCTGTTGCAGAGTTTGGCATTCACCATAAAGTTCCAAAAATCAGCTCTGTCCCCTTCTCAAGATCAAAATTTTCTTGGTTGCAGGCTTCAAACCATTCCCACACTGGCATCTCTGCCTGTCCCCAAGGTCCTGTCTCTAACTGCCTTTTTTCCAGTCTCTTCTTCCTCTGGCTTCATTCACGGCCAGGGATTCTCTAAGGGTCCTCAGGTTAATGGCTTCCAGCATTCCCAGGTTCCCTCTGGCCAGACTCACCATGAGAAACCTATAGTGGTACCTCAAGTCATTGGTGGCTCAAACATTGCCAAGTTCGGGACTTCCCAGTCCCCTTCCTTCATTGTCTCAAGCTTGTGTTGGATTTATCAGCTTTCTCACAACACAGGGCTTCCTTTACAGGCTCCATTCCTGAATCAAGAGCTCTTTACAGATGCCTCAGATAAGGGATAGTGAGGCCTCCTTCGGCCTTCTCAAGGTTCATGGTCTCTGGCCTGTTCACCAGAGGTCAGACCAGATCAGTATAAAGAAGATGAGGGCTTTGCTTCTAACTTTTCAGGCTTTTCATTCTGTCTTTCATTACGGGTCCCTCAAAAGTTTCACAAACAACACCACAGTAATATGATATGTCAACAAGCAAGGGATTACAAAGTCCTATCTGCTTTGCAGACTAGCTCTTCAGGTTTGGGATCTAGCTGTCCAGTATCAAATGACTTTTCAGGCTGTTTACATTCCCTCCAAGAACAATCTAGTAGCAGACTCTTTGAGCAGGTCCAGCACACAAGCTCATGAATGAATGCTTCACAGAGATGTGTTCTTATACATTTCCATGGGGGGTGTATTCCTCAGGTAGATCTTTTTGTCCCCACTCTGAACAGACAACTTTCTCTATTCTGTTCCAGAGTTCCAAAGTTCCAAGTCCTCTGGCTTGGAAGGTGGACATCCTGTCTTTTCCTTGGAAGGGGAAGTTTCTCTATGCCTTCTCTCCCCTTCCTGTTTTACCACGAGTCTTGCACAAGATCAGGCAGGACTCTCCCAAAATCTTGCTAGTGACTCCCTTTTGGCCCAGATAGCATTGGTTTCCCCTTCTTTCTCACTTGGCCAGGGACATTCACCACATGATGATCTTCATGTTTCACTGTTGGATTCATCACATTTGGGTTATCCCTGCCAGGGTAGCCTTTGGCCGGCCCAAATATTAGAGGCTTAGTATTTCTGCATCGGTTGCTGTCGCTTCAGGACTAATGTCAGGTCGTCAGTAGTATAAAGTAACGCAGCCGATGCCATTGCATCAGTCTTTCTTGCCGAAGAGCCAGAAGCAGTTCGCACAAGTGCCGGTCGGCTGCTACCTGAGTTTCATCTTCCGAATTGAAGCTGAAGTCTTCTAAAGCTAAATACCCCATTGGGGATCCTTTTTTCTTGCTCTAACCAATGTCAGAAAAAGTTAACGATTGTTTCGCCTGTGGAAAGCAAATACCACACTGAGACTTTCATTCTTACTGCATCACTAGCATAGGCCCAGACCACAGTGTCCCTCGCTGCCGCTTTTGTGCTTTGTTCAGCGCCAGAACTATACATTGTCGGGCCCTTACTGTAACTAAATATTTTCACTCACAGTCCTCTAATTCCGATATGGCTTCGGTAAGCCATCCAACAGCAGATCTTCTGAAAAAATGTAAGGATGAAGACAGAGACAGAGCGTACAGGTCCAAACCTACCAATGATGCTTCTGTTAAGCTAGTCATCAGTTCTCCAGTCCTCAGTGAGGAGCCCCTGATGCCCGCTTATGTGGACTCACATGCCATTACTGAGACCCTTTCGGAGTCCGGTATACCGCAGAATTCTTATTCGACTAAGGATCCTGCGGTTGTCTCCCTTGGATGGGTCCGGAACCACTGAGCAGGCATCGGCTTCTGAGGAAGTACTTCGCACTACCGATTCTCGACACAAACCGATGGCTTCTTTCACGTCTACCGTTCTTTCAAAAACTGCCGAGTTTCTAAGGCCCAGGGTACGAACCACGCCCAAGAAACCGACGACCCAATCTCAGACACCTGCTTCCTTGCCTCAGTCACAAATGCTTAAAATGGCAGAAGACCTTATAATGCTGATCAGGGGAAGCCAAGCTACCCTTTCCAAAAGAAAGAGAGATCTGTCCCCAGTAGTTTTATCTGAACAGGAGTCTGATAACTCTGATGCATCTGAATATGAAGACATGCAACCCCTCTTTGCTTATGAGGATTCTGATGCAGAGGAATCTGTTACTTCAGCCTCTCCACCCGAGGACTTTTCCTTTGGTGAAACCCTTCATATACTGTAAGGGAGCATTTCAAATAGGAATGTCAGGACTACCCTCAGTTTAAAAAGAGACTCAGAGAATTCTTAGATCTTCCACAGCACAGACCCCCTAGCCAATTCCACCTGTCCTTCCCGCATGTTGTGGATGATGTTTTCATGGAATCTAGTTTGACTACTGATACCCTCCCTCCTGCTCCCAGAAAATCTGGCAGGTATTACAGAATCCCTGACTCACAAATTTCTTTTCAAAAATCCTACTGCTAACCCTAAGGTTATTTCTCAAGGGCCTAAAGGAATTAAAGCAACTTCTGCTAAGAATCCCATCCCCTCAGATAGGGATTCCCGAGCACTAGACAGATGGGGTAAAAAAGTATACACCTCTGCTACTGTTGCTATCAGAGCACTAAATTGTCAGTTCCATATGCTAAAATTTCAACAACATACCATGGAACTCCTCAATTCCTGCTTGTGCAGAAAATAGAGTTACAAGAGTTAATGCACTCTGCGAGTCAAGTAACTAACCACACCTTACACTGTGGTTTTGATGCCCTAGAAGCTTCATGCAGGGCAGCAGTCACCGGTTCTGTCCTTTGAAGGCATGCTTGGCTTAAGAAACAGCCCTTTCCAGACCATGTCAAATCTAAATTATTGGATGCACCCTTGCACAAAGACAACTTACTTGGGACCAAGGCAGAGGAGGTCTTAAAAAAGATGGAAGACAAAGCTAAATCTATGCAGACAGTTAAGGATTTCCTACAGTTCCAGCCACCCAGGTTCAGTAGGCATTGCCCCTCCAAGCACTGGTCCTTTCCTGCCCCCTCCAGATCAGTTCAGCCCAGACCCCGGGGAAGCAGATCCCCAAAACAGCAACCACAGGGAATGCAGAGATCAAATCAATAGAGTTCCTCCGCTTCCAAACCAGGGAGTGCAAAGACACCCCCTCATGGTAAGAACTCACAATGACTCTCCACCACCACCACCACCCCTCCCTCTGCCCACATGCACTTGTCCCTAGGAGGAAAACTCTCCTTCCACGTAAGCACCTGGGGCACCATTACCAATGACCGCTAGGTCCTCAACATAGTGTCCCAGGGATACAGATTTTATTTCCACACTCTCCCAACCCCAGAGGTGTTCCCAGATCTTCCCTCAAACCAGTGGGCAGAGGCAAAAAAGCAAGTCTTTTCCCTGCTCTCTATGAGGGCAATAGAGCACTTTCCTGCAGAACAGATAGGCCAAGGTTTCTACTCCAGACTTTTCCTGGTACCCAGAAAAGAGGGCACCTGGCACCCCATCCTCAATTTATCCATTCTAAACACCTTCCTGGTGATACCAAAATTCAAAATGCTCACCCTCTAGCAACTACTACCTATGCTCTCCAAGAATGCTTGGCTAGCCACCCTAGACCTAAAAGAGGCCTACCTCCACATTCCTATCAGGGAAGCTTGCAGGAAATATCTACGTTTCATTGCAGGATCTCTGCACTTTCAGTTCTCTGTGCTTCCCTTTGGCTTATCTACTCCTCCCAGAGTTTTCACAAAATGTCTGGCTCCCGCCATTACCTTTTGCAGACAAATAAATATACAAATTTACCCATACTTAGACTGCCTAATTCAGGCGGACAGGAAAAGCTGCTCAAGCACCTGGCCTTTGTAAAGTCCCTACTGACCTCCCTAGAGTACACTATGAATGAAAAGAAATCCAAACTAGTACCCACCCAAAAAATTATATTCCTGGGAGCAAGCCTGGACATGGCATCCCAGATGGCATTCCTTACACCAGAAAAGAAAACTTACTTGATAGCCTACTTTTCTCAACTAGCCACCATACCCCAGTTATCCGCAGGGAAAATCCTGCAAGCTCTGAGGTTCATGGCATCTTGCATTCTACTCATTCCATATGTAAGACTTCATATGAGGAAACTTCAGTGGTACCTAAAAAGCCTTTGGTGTCAACACTCTCAAGACCTGGAAACTCTTATAGCAATGATACCTTGCCTAAGGAAAGATTTCTTTGGTGGACAGCAGCATGCTCCCACAAGGGACTACCTTTCTCACCACTCCCCGCCACCCAGACACATCAGACTATGCTTGGGGTGCACACCTGGACTGCAGGTAAATACAGGGCCAATGGAGCCCACAGCAAATACATCTGCACATCAACCAAAACAAGATGTTAGCTGTCCAGCACGCATAGACAGCTTTCAGGCCCCTTCTCTCCCCAGGGGCTCTCCTGATCAAAAAAGACACCACCACTGTGATGTGGTATATCAACAAGCAGGGAGGGACTCACTCCTACCCTCTATGCAGGCTTGACATGACCCTTTGGCACACAGCCTCAGCCATGCAACTACATCTGTTAGCACAATTCCTGCCAGGCTCTCTAAACTCTCTGGCAGACAACTTAAGCAGATATCTTCTGGACCCACATGAGTGGCAGCTAGACCAAAAAACCTTCACCCTAATAACTCAGAAATGGGGCACCCTGAAGGTCGACCTCTTTGCTTCTCACTCCAACCATCAGCTCAGCAAGTTCTGCACCAGGGAGCCTCACTGCATGGCTTGGAAAGTGGGTGCCCTGTCCTTCCCCTAGGTCATCCTCTTGGTCTCTGCATTTCCACCACTATCTCTCATTACCAGGGTACTGCTCAAAATAAGGGAGGAAACACCAAGGACAGTTCTGATTGCTCCAGACTGGCCTCGCCAGCACTGATACCCACTGCTGCGCAGCTTGTCCCCACTGCCACCATGGCATCTCCGTCCGACCCCAACCCTCCTGACCCAGAGGGAAGGAAAATTCATGCATCCCCAATTGCAGACCCACAATTTGGCAGCCTGGCTTATTCCCTGACCACTGATCAAGCTGTCAATCTCAATAAACAGGTTCTAGATGTTATACGTGAGGCTAGATACCCTAGCACTAGAAAGTCTTATGCTGACAAATGGAAAAGGTTCTGCACCTGGATTCGGGCTAAGGGAGTCGATACCTCACAGCCCTCCCTACCTCTCATCCTGGATAACCTAGCTGACCTGCTACACAGTGGTCTCTCCTTTTCCTCTATTAAAATTCATGCATTTGCTATCTCTGCTGATTTCAACACTGAGCACCCACTTTTCTCACACCCTCTGATCAAACAGTTCCTAAGAGGGGCTAGCAACTTGAGGCCACCCAAAAGAGAACCTACCCCAGCTTGGGACCTAAACTTTGTGTTGGAAAAGCTCACCCTGCCCCCCTTTGAACCAGCATCTTCAGCAGAGTTAAAGTTTCTCTCCTGGAAGACAGCCTTGCTTCTGGCCATCACTTCAGCCAGAAGAGTATCCGAGCTACAAGCACTCATGGCTGTAGAGCCCTTCATCATCTTCCATGCTGGCAGGGTGTCCCTCAGGACTAACCCATCCTTCATGCCCAAAGTGGTGTCCAGTGTGGCTCTCAACCAATCCATTCATTTGCCCATCTTTTTCCCTAACCCACAAAACAAGGGGGAAAGGATCCTGCACTCTCTAGATGTGCACAGACAGCTCAGAGTCTATCTAGACAGGACTACATCATTCAGAAAGACTGACCAATTGCTAGTCAGCTTTCCTGCAGGGGCAGAGGGCAAAGCCATATGCAAGCAAACTATTTCCAAATGGATAGCACACTACATCCATTTTTCTGTTATAAGCAACAAGGGAAACCTCCCCCTAAGGGGGTCAGTACTCACTCTACCAGAGCTGCTTCCACCTCTGCAGCTTTCCTCAGAAGAGTCCCCACTAGGGACATCCTGGAGGCTGCCACATGGACATCTGTTCACACCTTCACCAAGCATTACCACCTGCCTATCTTCCCCACTGCAGTCTTGCAGGCATCCTAGCTAGCCCTTAGTCGCCTTGACTGCCTCCACCCTTTTCCTCAGCTTTGGGAATCAACCCAAATGTGATGACTGTAACAGTGAAACATGAAGAACAGAGTACAGTTGTGTGCACTTACCGTAAATATAGATGTTCGAGTGTATTCACTGTTGCAGTCCTGGTTTCCCTTGCTCCATCCTCCTTTTCTGCCCTCTCTCTCTCTCTCTCTCTCTGCTTACAAGGAACTTTTTGGTATTTGCTTTCTACTGGTGGGGTTCTTCCACCATATCCTGGCTCCTGACATGGCAAGAAAAACTGATGTAATTGCATTGGCTGCCTTACTTTATACTACTGATGACCTGATGCCAGTCCTGAAGCGACAGCAAACGACACAGAAATACTAAGCCTCTGGTATTCGGGCTGGCTGAGGGCTACCCCTGGCAGTTTTTCCTCCTAGATAAAGCTCTTTATTAATTGTTATCCACAACTTCTGACCTTTGTATAATATTAAAGTGACTAAAAACATTTTGACTGCTTGTATCCTACTATCCATATCCATAGAACAAAGCTTCCATTTTCTCGGTTTTTGTATTATCGCTTGTTTAGTCTTGTGATGCCCCACCCTGGACCAGTAATAAATGAGCCTCAATCCTCACCAGTGGCAACAGTGGGGGAACGTTCACTGGGTGGATGACAAGCACTCACACAGTATTTCCAGATGCAGCTGTCTGCACCAAGTGCAATTTCCCTTAATAGTACACAGAGAGACCACAGTCAGTCTGGGTATGGTTTCTCATTCTTTATCCATATCCCCAGTAATACTCTCCACTGGCACAGCTATAGAGTTGAGATCTCAGCTGAATGACCAAGCCAAGTCCTCCAGCACCCTCTTTGTCTAACCAGTGCTTCGTGTCCCGGCAGAAGTAGCTGACACACACAATCTTTGAAGTTTGATTTACACACACACACACACACACACACACACACACACACACACACACACACACACACACACACACACACACACACTCCTGGGAAAGGCTGGTACAGGTTTACTAGCTATGCCCCCTTCTGTCCAGACTCTATGGTAGTTTCTACTGCCACCAGTCATTCCTTATGAGCTACTTTAAGGCCCTTAACAAAGGGTGTCCAATCTTATTGTGTAGTATTAATATTATTAAAAATGGTAGTTTGACTAAGAGCAAGGCTATTAGGAGTGTCCCACACAGTGTCACCAAATAAATATACAAATACTCTCAAAACTTAAATAGCTCTACACAGACCAGCCACAATGAAATGTTTAAATATAGTTAATAGTAAATAATAAAAGAACAAGACAATACTGAATTTATTTATTTATTGTCATTTTCAACCGGGTTGGTCCAACTGAGCCAAAGGTCCATTTTCAGTGGAGGACCTGCAGCCTTCTGTGTGGAGTCTGCATGTCCTCTCCATAGTCGAGTGAATTTAAAGACATGCAGGTAGGTGCATGGATGTGTGGGTTTGCCTTCCTTGGAGGTTGAGTGCCACTCGACACTGTAAAAACTCACTGCCAATCATTAGCAGACCAGAGTTCCACTGTGGCGACCCCTAACAGGGAAAAGCTGAAAGACAGTTTAATGTAATCCTTCTCCCTTGCCAGTAGCCCCTTAGCACTACAAATCTGTCATTATTATCTTTTTTTATCCTCTTCTGTCATTGTTGGAGCTCCTCTTGCAATTAATATAAGTACTCCTCTTTTCCTTTGTCCCAGGTATTCTGCTGAAAAAACATCCTGAAAACCTTTCTTTAGAAAATTCACATGATCAGTTCTTTCCAAGTGTGTCTCCTATAACATAGCTATTTGTTCATAGGTTCATAGGTAGGTACTAGGCTATCGGCCCAAGGGCCTACGTAAGCCTAGCCAACAAGGTTCCCTGGCTTAAGTCACCCAAGAAAGTTATTTTCTTATGCCACTGTCGAGCAGAGACACAGAAGTGATCCCCGGGGTGTATTTCCTATTTCCCATCCACTCATCAAGATTTTTCTTGAAGAGTGCTAATGAAGAACTTTGCTTGACATAGATGGGTAGCCTGTTCCACAGTATGGGAAGTCTCTGGAACAGGAATCTATCCCACCAGCATGTCCTGTTTATTGTAGTGACAAGGTTTAGGTCCCTAGAGCGTGTAGCTCAGAGGGACTGGGATTTCTTTAGGTGTAGCATGTCAAACAGCTCTGGGTTTGACATAGCTTTATATGTTAGGCAGAGATCACCTCAGAGTAGGCGATATGCTACAGAATAAAGCTGGAGTTTTTTGAAATGGTCAATGTAGCACATTTGTTTGAGGCCAGTAATCCTCTTTGTGGGGTACTTCTGTGGCCTTTCCAGCTGCTGCAGATGTCTTGTGAGGTACATTTCAAAAGGGGCATTGTACTCTATAATGAGTCTAATGAGTTTCGAGTAGAGGGGAACAATGACCTCTTTTTTTCCTGGATGAGAACCCTTTTATGATGAGGTGTGCCACGTAGAAGGACTTCCTGACTACTGTGGTGATGTGAGTATCAAAGGAGAGACTACTGTCCACCTGGGTCCCAAGGTCTCTTATCACACATTCGGTGTTAAGTAGACTGCTGCCTGTGTGGTAGTTCATGGGTACAGAGTTTTTACCAAAGGGGATGACACTGCACTTTTTGGCATTGAGCTTGAGGCCATGGCTCTGACACCAGGCATCTGTCTCTGCAAGGTCCTTCTGTAGGATGTCCACATCATTTGGGGACTTGACTATGGCTCCTAGTTTGCAGTCATCTGCAAACTTTGTTAGCCAGAGGCCTTCTGTGTTTGCCTGTACTTCAGAGAAGTAGATACTAAACAGGAGAGGTCCCAGGACTGAACCCTGTGGTACTCCACTTGTCACTGGTTTGAAGTCAGATTTGGAGTCTGCAACTTTTACAGTGTGGGTTCTGTCAGTGAGCCAGCTGGCAATCCATCTTGTGACGTAGGGATTTATACCTAATTTAGTGAGTTTAGCTATAATTCCAGAATGGGGGATGGTGTCGAAAGCCTTGGGCGAGGTCAAGATAGTCTGTGTGAACCACCTTACCCTCATCTATGACTTTGGTGACTGCCTCAAAGAAGTTGATCAAGTTTAGGAGGCATGATCTGCCTTTCACAAACCCAAACTGGGTGGGATCCAGAGTTTGGAGGTTACCAATGTCTTTGTTTATGAGTTCCATGATGATACATTCCATGGCCTTGCAGACCAGGCTCGTCAGGCTAATAGGTCGATAGTTCCCAGGATCAGTGGTGGCTCCTCCTTTGTGGAGTGGGATAACTGTTGCTGTGCGCCATTCAGTGGGCACAAAGCCTGATGCCAGGCTATTATTGAACATGGTGCTTAAGTGGGGAGCCAGTTCGTTCTGAAGTTAGTGTAAAACGCAGCCTGGGATGTTGTCCGTTCCCATGGATGCTGTGTTTTGGCTTTAGAGAGCGTAGCTTTTACCTGCGTAGCTATGATTACAGGGACTCTTCATTCTTCCTATATAGATATGGGCCCTTTAGGGGGTGAGGGAGGGTAAAGTTAGCACTGAACCTATCTGCCAGGATGTTGGCAATATCAGCTGGTTCTGTAATTTTCGTGCCATTGTGCTGTAACTCAGAGCAGATCTGGGTGTTGTCATCGAGATTCTTGACATAGCTATAGAATGCTTTTTGGTTGTCCTTAGAAGAAGTAGCGATTTTGTTTTCATAGCTAGCTTTGGAGGATCTTATAAGGGATCTCAGCTTCTTACTGAGGCTGACCAAGGAGCTCCTCCCCTCATGAGATTTTACTCTCTTTTGCAACAGTTTCTTCCTTCTGTTGTACAGTTTGTTTATGGCAGGGGACCACCAGATTGGCCTCCTTTTTTTGGAGGATAGCGTCTTTGTTCTGTTTGGGATAGCATGATCCATGCATTCATGTAAGTGCTTATAGAGTGCATTTGTGTAGGATTCAGCAGTTGTAACTGTATTGTCCATCTGCATGGGTGTCATGAAGTTCACCACTTCTGTCTTAAGAAGCATGAAGTTGACTTTGGAGAAATTTTTTACCGTGCTTTCCTTAATGGGGTGGGGGGGGGCAGGATGTGGATATCAAGGGTGATTAGCTTATGGTCGGATCGGACCAACGAGGAGTTGACGTTAGGTGTGGAACACCGGTCACTCATGTTGATAATGACTAGGTCTAGGATATTGTTGCCCTTGGTGAGGGTGTGGATAAGTTGATCCAGGGCATTGGAGTTTATGAATTCCAGAAAGCATTGAGCTAAGGAGTTGATACACGAGTAGTTTACCCAGTTAATGGTGGGGTAGTTGAAGTCGCCCATTGTTAGGGTGTTTGGTTGAACCCTAATATTTTCCAGTACATCAAGAAAAGAGGAGTGGGAATCCTGGGGCATGGTGGGGGATCTGTAGCAAGCTACAATTTGGATTGCAGTTTTGCCCAGAGTTAGTTGCACTTGGATAACTTTGGATGCATTATGCTGAGCAACTAGCCTGGAGGTGTGGATATCCTTAATGAATATGGACACACCTCCACCTTTGGAGTTCCGGTCCTGGTTACATGGCCGAAAAGTGTGGTATGAGTTATAGCCTGGTAGTGCAGGGGTGCTCTCTGGAGCCTTGAACCAGGTCTCAGTCACTGCACAGATATCGATGTTCTCCATTTTAAGGAGTGCCTGGAGTGAGTGCATTTTGAGATTTAGACTTCTAGCATTGAGTAGCATTACCCTCAGTTTTTGCTTGCCTGTTCCTGATATGGTGGTGAATTTGTCATTTGAACCTTGCCTGGATCCCCTTAGAATGACACCAGAAGCTTAGCCAATTGTTGAAGTCAGTCATTTTGTCCTTGCACTGCGGTATCATTCTGGGCAATGGCAGAATGCTACTCAGGGCTAGGGTCATACCTGCCTGGGCTACAAGATCGGAGAGCTCTTCCATGTCTCTCTTCATGTAGTCCAGAGAGGTATGTCTCAGGTCATTCACACCAACATGGACAATGACAGAGTCATATTTGTACTTGTTGTGGAGTGACCTGAGTGCGTGGGTTATGTGGCGGACCCTGGCACCCGACAGCTGACCTTCTCCTTGTTTAGCCTGGTGAGTGGGACATCAGTGTGCCTGACTATAGAGTCCCCTATGACTAGTGTATTGGGTACGTTGTTTTGCCTTATTGGCTGTGGTTGAGTGGCACACTGATTCTGTGGGCTGTGTGTCATTTGGGTTGTGTTGGGGGATGGAGGTTGCTTGCGTTTCTGCTTTGGAGGTCTCTGTTGCTTTGACAGATTATTATTGAGAGCCTCTGTGAATGTTTTTGTGTTACTATGTGTGGATTTTGGTGGTGTAGATTTTGTGAGACTATGTGATGAGTGTGGTGTGGTGCAAATATTTACCTTCTCCTCATGACTGTCAAGTTCAGTCTTGGTTGGAGAGAGCTTTACCTCCAGTTTGGCTAGATAAGTGCATCTCTCACAGGTTGTAGTGTTGGGTGGTAGGAGTAGAGGGTAGTCTGTGTACATGAGGCAATTTCTACATTGCCTCAAGATGCCCAGATTCATCAGATAGACAGGAGAGAACACTGGGAGCTGACCCTTGGACATTCCTGAATAAAAAACTATTTTCCTCTAGGTAAGTGAGGAAAGTGAGTACAAGAGCTGTTTTTCCTCTAAGCAAGTACAAAACTGTTTTCCTCTAGGTAATTAGGAAGGTTGAGTACTCTAGTAATTAGTAGCTTATTTAGTGCTTACAAGTTCTGAACAAGTGCTGAGCACAAATAAGCACGTTTAAGTGCTAAAACTAAGAATTTGTATCTGCACTAGACGAGTTACAGGACAGACACAAGTGGAAATGCAGGCTTTCAAATCATAAAGTTGAGAGAGATGGAAGAGATTGCCCAAACGGCCAATAACTACAATTTCTGGGCCAGAACCACTCCTTATGTGGTAGACAGGTTACCTAGTGCTTACCACTCCCACTGATAAGCTAGAAGGCTTCCCTCCAACACATAAAGGCTTGGGGGGCTCAGAAGCTGACATACAGTCCTGGATTCAGCTGTATCTGGAACACTAGTTACAGGAAAGGTAGAAAACAGGCTTACAGTTTTTTTTTTTTTTTTTTTTTTTTTTATACAGAAAAGTAGCAAAAACAGTAGTAAAAACAATTCACATGCAGTGCAAGCTAGCACACTTGAGTATGTAGCAGTATTAGACCAAACACAGTCTAAAAAATATGCCTTAGAGTTCCCAGCAGTGCTTGGTAATAAAATATATATATCATTAAAATGTCCTTAATGTTTAATACTCACACAGCTAAAACTGTTCACAGTCCAACTTTCCAACCTAAGAATTTCAAACACCAAGCAATATTATACAGCCTTATTCTACATCTTAGATTTTTCACTCCACTCTCAAATTCTTACAGCACCCAGTTAAATCAAATAAGACTACAGGCGACAGACTGTATTCTTCTCACATCCTTAAAGTTTAAAATTCTATTCCTCTCTTAGACATTTTAACTACCTGAAATCCTTCAAGCTACTATTGAAACATCAACCAAAGATCTCATGGCTTTGCTCATGCACCTCACCTAGCTAATCCCACTAAACTATCCTTATCCACTCTGTCCTATCCTGTTCTAAAATGACTATTTGTTCAGCAATCTTCTGTTTTATCCTGTACTACTATGTCTGATTGACCACGTACACTGTACCACATTCTCCTCAACTTTACATTAAGAAATTTTATTTTACCATTGTCTTACTATTATAAAATGCTGTGGGTCTAAATTGTTAGTCTAAACACACTTTTTTATCTACCCTTTAATAATTTTGATTTCTCATATCACTGTATTCTCACCATCATGATTATAATATATTCAGACACTGATTATTCATATGCATCTTCTTATATTTTTTTACTATTGTGTGCTCAAACAGTGATTATTAATATGCATTATTTATTTATTTATTTATTTATTTTACTATTGTGTGCTCAAACAGTCATCATTTTTCTCACAATTCATTATACTGAGTGTGTATGCATGCTACTTTCTCTCTCTATATTTTGTAGCTTTTCTCCCCAGGTCTCTGCTAAAAAGGAGTTTTTCCACCCAGTCAGACCTTCGTGGTCAACGAAAGCAACAAGTAAATAAATAAATGCTCATTCAACCAGATCTATGGTAACTTCTTCAGTGTTCCAGGCTAGAGCTTCCATGAATGATATATGTGCAACTGCAACTTGGTCAATTCCTCATACTTTCATCACTCATTACAAAGTAGATCTGTTCTCGAGGGGGAGAGCAGCCTTTGGCTCAACCATACTCAGGAATATTCTTCCTTAGATCCAAACACAAATAATTAGTGAGGATGAGAATATAGGTCATCTTTTTCCTAAACATATCACTTTTTCTTATAAGAGGGGGGGAAATCTAAAAGAGTTATTGAATTATAACTTCTTGAAAGGGGATGAAAAGTATAATTTTTCTCCAGGTACACATCCTTGTGGTCACTGTAGTCTTTGTGAGAGGGTAATTAATGTAAATAGGATTAATGGCATACCTTTTGCTCCTAGATTTTACTTTAACTGTAGATCAATAGGAGTAGTGTATATTCTAGGTTGTTCATGTGTAGGCATTTGGTACATAGGGCAAACTAAAAGGATGGTTAGAATTCGTATTTTAGAGCATTTAAAAGATATTAGAAACCATAGTGAAATTAGCCCTGTGGCCCAACATTTTCTTGATAAACATGGTGGTTGCCCAAATAGTTTGAGATTTTGTGTACTGGGTAAACCATTTTTTATTGGAGGAGGGGGGACTATTCCTATAAATTACTTGAATTGGAGACTAAAATGATTCTAAAATTTAAAACTCTGAAGCCCCATGGACTTAATTTGGAATTAGGTATTTAATTATGCCATAATAATAATTATTATTACATTATGTATGTTATTTAACATTTCTTATGTGGTTTATTTTGATACATTGTTTCTCTTTCTAATTTATTGTAAATGTCACTTTAAATTTGTGATATCAGCGATATATCAGCGACTGATTGATTAATTGATGTTAGGTGCTTGTGATAATTGTTATTAACTTGTGTATATATATATACATGAAAAAATACACATTTTTTGTGATCCTTTGAAGGCGAAAGGCCGAGGTACCAGATCGTTTAATAAAAGGCAACTGGTAAAGTGCGTGGAATTTGTGTTTGGATTTACTTTCCTTGTGCTGGTGTTTTTGGAGATATTCTTCCTAAGAGTCCACCCAGGATTTTAGGTAGCTGTGGACTCAGTCCTATTAGTTGAGGAATGAATGAAAATTAATAACATCTGATAAAGAAGTTATGTACTCACTGTAAGATTTCATCTGTGTTGTCCATTTTTATTTTTCCTCAACTCCCCTACCCACCAACCCACATCCTTTTTAATGCTTGACTTCTGGAGGAACGAGAGGCTTCAAGGACACTACCGTTTGTGGGGTCTATATCAGAACAACAAAAGCACATCTGTGCGACTACATAAAAGTCAACACATAATGCGCAAAACCTGTAAATAGTGAACGGCCACATAATAAAATTTTATTTCCTATAGAAGAAATTCACGTGGCCGTTCAGGAACAAAAATTAAAAACCATTGTCAGGTGGGGGGCTTTGCCCCCCACAACCCCCTAACTAAATATACCAACTCCGAGCTCGCACTATAGTGAAGGAAAGGGCAACTCCGTATAGTTGGCCAACTACCTCCTTGCCCTGTGACATATTCATTTAGTCGCTTAAGTGCGGTTCAATGAATATGCGTCACTCTTCACATGTCTGCTCAGAAGCCGTTTCGTGCTTCTGATGTAGACCCCTGTTTGTGTTGAGCTCCAGATATGGTATATCATAATAGTCTTTCTGTCAAGCAGCAAACAGTATCTGAGGGATGTTAGGGGTTGGTGCATTATGAGTAGGGAAGGAGCTCAAGAGTTTTTTGGTGGCCACAAGCCAGTGTAATGGGCGAGTCAGATCCGAGGATCGTATTCAAACCCATTAGTTGAGGAAGAATGAAAATCGACAACACAGATGAAACGTAATATTGAGTACATAACTTCTTTTTTTTATAATGGTACAGCTTCTGGAAATTAGGTAGCATTGTCTGTAGTGCTGGATTTTACCAGTGGCCCTGCAGTGTTGACAGCAGTACTTTCCCAAGATAATTCTGTGATGGGCATTGGATGAAGGCAGTTATGTATTTATATGGGATAGGGTGCAGTGTTTTGATATTTTGTACATTTTACATCCCCAGATAGCCTAATACACAACACTATGGAATATTTAATTACTACTATCCTCTGGGGTTCTGACAGTCGTAAATGATACAGAATTTCTTCCCTTTCTTTATTTAATCTACATAAGTGATAATTTTAACTAAAAATAGGACTAGCAGGCAGTAGGAACATGCTGTCCACTACCTTGCCTTGCAACCATAGATATGTTCTGTCTTGTCCTACTTAATAAAGTATCATATTTCCATTGTGCCTTTTAATTCTTCACATTTTAAATTGAAGAATGAGTTTGCATACATATATAGAAAAAAAAACAAATTTTAACAGTTTCCATTATTAATTTTTTACACGATATATATATATATATATATATATATATATATATATATATATATATATATACACACACACATATACATATATAATGCTTTTTTAACAATTTTCATTCAAGCCAATATTACATAACTTGCTTAATTCCTGCTTTCTCCCAATCCTTACTCTTCCTTCTAAGCATTATTCTGAATGTATTTTCCCCAGAAATGTCATTTATTTCTATTCAATTTGTTGCTTCCTTTTTCTAAACATCCCACATCAAATTATTTAATGTGAAGTTGTTCAATCTCGCCATTTGTCCTTTACACATAGGTCGGAGCCAATCCATTGGCTTTGAGTCGGCCGCTTTCCAAGCTCAAGATCTTTGAGTAGCTCGAGGCACAGTCCCTATCCCATGATGCTCTCCTACCAAACCCAGAACTAGATGTTAAGTTGTCTATCTCGCCTTCATTCTTGCTGGATGGATGGAGCCAGCCTCGGCCCTCCCCTCTAAAAGCTCTAAAAGCTCGAGTTGGTTCACCCGCCCCGAGCTCCCTTTATATCCCACAAAATGCTGCTAGAGAGTTACCTCAGATCGCTTGCACTTCCGCTACAGCTTCGCTTCTTGGCTCACTCCTGGTGAGTGAGGTGTTTTTTTTTTCTTCAAGTTACTTTTTTTTTTTTTTAACTTTTTCCTTTCTAGATTAGTGTAGAATTATTGAGACTTTTCCCTCCTAATTTTCCCGCTTTCTTAAAAAAACTGTTGGCTTCTTCTTCCTTTCCTTTTGGGCCCCCTTCCTAGGGAGTGCTTGTAGTTGTTGTTAACTTTTGTACTTAAGCATTAGTTTTTTGGCTAAAATTGTTACCAATTTTTTGCTGACAGGTATAACTGTGTGTGGGTGTGTTTGTGTGTTAGTGTACACCACCTGTGTAGGTAAAAATCAAAGAAGCAAAGGTCTGATACCAAGAGAGTGTCAGTGCTGTCAGAAAATGTCCTCTCACTTCGCTCACACTTGTCTGTCTGGGGTTTGGGCAACCTGCAGTGCTCCTGTGCTGCTGTGTGCCATGGCTTCAGTCCCAGGGGTCTGCAGGAAAAGAAAGTTCTGAGAGGAGAGGTGAAGGTTTGCCAGAGGATTCCCTGCTCCGCATAACAGGAAGCTAAGGCATCTGGTCGAGCTTCTCGGCCCGGCTCTGGAGCCAGGTTGTCAGTTTCAACTCTTATCGGTTCGGGAGCCCGCTGAGACTCAGCTCTCAGTCCAGTTTTGTTCTGTGGCCGCCCGCGGCCCGCCGAGCCCGAGGTACCCCGAACGAGCCAGCGGCTTCGGAGCCACAACCGAAAGTAGGTCGAGTCAGAACTCTTTGTGGCCCCTATTGCTTCCGCTCATTCCCTCCTGTCTGAACTCTTGTCTGAACGGAGCCAGGGTCTCATCGGCCTCGAATGGCGGGCTCTTCGCTCATTGGTTCAGAGTCGAC
This sequence comes from Protopterus annectens, assembly GCF_019279795.1. Classification (NCBI taxonomy): domain Eukaryota; kingdom Metazoa; phylum Chordata; order Ceratodontiformes; family Protopteridae; genus Protopterus; species Protopterus annectens. The sequence goes on along the minus strand of NC_056735.1, from coordinate 1,095,660,376 downwards.
TACTTAAGTCCGGTATCAGCCCAGATGCTTCAGAGCCCGACATCAGGGTCTCGCGGTGCCTGCCCCGAGTCTCGTCCTTCTTTCCTCCTTTCGGTTCTGAGTCGGTCGGAGTCGGAACCGGGTCTCAGAGAGTCACCGGTCACGCCGAGACCGCCTTCCCCTTCCTTCCTCTCCGCTTTCCCTCCTTGAGGACCCGCCGGAACGCCGCTGACCCCTCGCGGGCCCAGGGGTTGTGGTCGGACCCTTGTCCGACCCCCTCTCCTCTCGGTGTCGGGTTCGCTGAGTTCGGAGCCATCATCTCTCGGGCCGAGGGGGTCCTTGCCCGGTGAGCGGGGGTCCTGAGCTGGGGACCTCTGGCTCTGGAGGGACCTGGTGCATTCGAGGTCATGCGGGTTCTGTGTCCTGGCTCGGCTCCGACAGTCGGCCTCTCTATGCCCCCTCTCCCTAAGTGCTGTCGCCTCTCATCCCGGACTCTCACCCGGACCAGCAGCCCCGGAGCCCCAGCTGGGATTTCTATCCTTCCTGAGGGCCTCCCCTTTTTCCCTCGAAGCCTCCTCGAAGAGAGGAAGTGAGAGCCTCCACACATTGACTCACCTGGCACATCACGCATCAGACAGAGATGGACTGAGTTGGATGATTCTGAGGGTTCCTCCTCTCCCTTCTCTGAGACTTTCTCATTTGTCCTGAAACAGAGGGAGAGGGGAAATTGGAGGGGAAATTTCGCTGGCCTCCTGAGAACCTCGTAGGCTCTGGGCGGTTTCTGGCGTCTCCAAGTTTGTCCTCCTCTCCTTCTCCCTCATGCCCCCCCTTGCTGGTTAGCGGCCGGCAAGCCTCCCTACAGTAGTGGAGCCCCACTCCCTCCCAGGAGACCCTCCCCCATCACAGCTCCATCAGACATCAGATTTTTAATTTCTATGGTTGTTGATGCTAAGGAGGTAGCTGCCGCCACAAAGAAGGAACTGGCTGATCCTTCAGTGCCTGTCCATCCAATTTCCAACCAGGAATCTACCACCATGGATAGGTACGGAAGGAAGATGGACATCTCATTTTATTTACCTTCTCTGCTGATTTTATTATGCATTTGCCATTTCACCTGCCTGACCACTTCCGGGAAGCGAAATGTTAGTGAAAGGAGAAGCCAGACAAATCAATCTAAGAAAATGAACAAGTAGCTGGCTACCCTATCCCATATCCAACCCCTCCATGCGCCTCCATCTTATGCGCCGATGGAGCAGTGCCCAGAGGGACAGGGTAGTGTTACGGCGTGCACGCGGCACGACTCGGATGCGCTATTTACTGATGAAACTTTCAAGCCTTTCACTGGCTCTCCTTTGATGGATCATCTTTTTCCTCCCCTTCCCTGAAAGAAACCTGACTAGGTGCGAGACTGAGAGGATGGCCCTTCCCTCGCTTCTGCCGCCGGAGTCCGTTTCCCGCCCTAGGCCCAAAGGCCAGAGAAGGTGGGAAGAATGGTTCGTAAAACAATCTCATCAAGGGACTTCGCTTCGACAGAAACAATTTCTTCCCAAAGGCAGAGGAAGGTGGGAATGCTGGCGGCAGCCGCCTCCTTAGCAGGGGGCAGGGGGCAGGAACCAGGGCAATCGGAGCCCCTTCCCCCTTACAGCCCGCCCAGCTGCCCTGAGGTGCTGCCCCCGGAGCCCATCTTCGAGGGAGAGTCAAGGGAAAGACCCGAGGCAGAGAAGCCTGGCTATCCATGACTCAGAAGCCCGGCTAAAATCCATCATTTCTATCCCGCTCTTCTATCTCCTTCCCCCTTCCAAATCTTCCCAGATGTTCCGCTTCTCCAAATATATCCAATTTGAAATTTCAAAACTAATGTCAAAGAGCATTGCAGTCAGCCAATCAGCAAAAACAAGAATCCGAATCAGGATCCGAATCTTCCAAAGGTTTTTTAGTTCCACGAATCTGGACACTGACTGGAAATTTGTTCCAGATCACAATCTTGAAAAATCAAATAAAAGCTGATTTCTTGAACAAACGGTCCAATCCAAAAACTGGATTTGGTCAAAGGAAACCAAATGTGCTCGTATCCAAGGATACTCGAGGTTCGACATAAATCAGAAAATATTTCCAGAACTCTCTGAACAGACAGTGGGGTGCAGTTTGAACTTCTTCAGCCTGTGCCCACCAGTCTCACCGTCACCCCGGTGTTGGTAAAATCCCTGCATGCATAGCTTCTCACCTGAGACGCATATTACACAGTCGTAGCTTCTCACAGGAGACGACAGCAGCCCCTCCAGATGTTCCCCTCCATTACCTTTGATGGCTAGAGACAGCACTTTATAATTTCTGTCAAAAACTAGGTATTTCCTAAAATTTTGGTAAGTCAAAAATTGCTGCCTTTGTCGCATTTTAACACTATAAAAATTCTAGCATTTATAAACATTAACGTAAAGGATCACGCAAAAATAACATGGTCTATTCACAAATTGCAAACAATAGCAGACATTCACAAGAGCCAAAGCCAAAACTCAACTAAAGGTGGGTTGCATCATGGCAGCGCATCATTCTCATACATTACCCAGATTCTCAGTGGTCATATGCTTTAGTGACCTTCAGTGGAAGAAACTTCAGTCTCACACCAATACCTCCAACCTAGTGTCACTATTACAATCACGCAATGTCAAAAGCATTGTCTGGTGGATAACATCCCTCCAAGGATGTCATTTGCATTTGTTCCACCTCCTACATTTGATCGGCGGATGCCTCCCTCACTCGGGGGGGGGGGGGGGGCAGGACAGTGGAGGGGGCAGTATCAATGGCGAACAGTGGATAACACAATGCTTCTGAACATTTTGAGCCCTTAGCATTGCTTCCCCTTAGAAGAGAATATTAGAACGATTGTAACCCATGTCTAGAACTGTTCACATCATGGTACATCAACAAACAATCAGGATTACCCATGCCTCTCTGTGTCGAGAAGACTGTGGCTAGAGTAATGGACTGTTCTTCTCAGCAACTTTCTTGATATAACGCACATCCCCGAAGTCCAGCACATAGCATTACACACAGAGGCAGGCTATACTCATGCCTGACAGAGAAAGGTCTCTCTGAAACCAGTGTGGTGAGAGAGATATTTAGTGTGTGGTCAGGCCTTGCTGCGTATCTTTATACTCAGCAAAAACTCAAGTGCAGAGAATACTTCACTCTATTCCTTTTTTCCAGTAACCAGCAGCCGCTTTTCTAGTCCAAGTTTGGCCCCGGAAGTCTTCTGTATTTCCTCCCCTCCTCTTGCTCTGATCTCTCAAGTAGAAAGCTATCGCCTCCCAGAAGTCTATGTGTAGTCTCCAGCCCTTGGCTACTGGGCTACTTACTGGCCCTCCTTTCTACATCTTTTTTTTCTTCGACCTTGGAGTGAGACCTAGTTCCTAGACCTTTTGATCCCACACCTACCGTTCCACCAAATCAGAAAGCCTCCTCCACCCTCTCCTCTCACCTCCTCCAGTTCCAACCGTCCCTGTTCAGGCCAGGCTTCCTCATTATTTCGTTAGAGTATATTTGATATATTTATCCTTCTTCTCCCATATTCCATTCGAAAGATTTGGGGAACGAAGTACATATTTCTCTCATATAAAGGACATCCATCTTTTCATCGAGTTTCTATAACCAGTCAACTATTTCTTGATTTTCTAGCTTCTATCTTCCATGCAGGTTCATCTCTCCTACTCTTAAGGTTCAAAGTTATTTTCTAATTAATTTTCAGTATTTTTCTGAATCTAAGATCCCCTCCCCCCAATGACTTTAAGTTGCTTTTGAAAAGTTTTTTTCTTTTCTTTTCTCTCTTATAAGAAATCCTCCTTCTCCTTTTCCTTGGGATTGTGTTCTTGCTTTCTTGCTTCTTTCCCTTTTTCTCGAACCTTCTCATGCTTCATGTTCTTATTATTATTATTTCTTCTGGTCTTTCTGCCACTAGCTAGAAGAATTCTAAACCTCAAGAACTTCACTCCAGTTGTCGCTTCCTATAAACTCTCTCCTCGTCCAACGGCCCTTCCTTAACTACTAACTTCAACATCAAAAGGGAACCAAAGCATTGCAAAAATAAATTGAAGCATTGACCTTCTGTCTTTAGGTCTTAACAAAAATGACACAAATTGGATGTTCAAACAATGCTCACCGGTTACTTGTCACAGTGACTGCTAGGACAATCAATAAACAAGACAGAAAATCAGTTTGTGAAAAATCTGAGAAAGGACTTCCAGTTTCAACTTCAAGATTATCCAGAATCCTACATCTCTCTATAACCTCATTATCAAGACACACCCTAATTACCTCTTTCCCAAACTGCCCTTCCAAACCTAAAGCCTTCTCTAGCCTTCCAAGATTACTACCCTTCTGACTTCATTTCTGCTCAGCTGCTACATTTACTTACACGGTGACTTATTCTTTATTATACTGCTATTTAGCCTCAGGCTCCTTTTTTATAAGCCCAGCATAGCGTGGATTTGTTAGAGGGCCACTCCAGGACTCTGTTCGGTGGCCACCACGTCCTATCCAGCAAGGACGAAGTCCCAGATAGACAACTTAAAGGTATAGTAGACATCTAGCATAACGCTCCTACCCAGATGCCTGGTCGCTAGTTCTTCTCATGTCCCACCTTAATCCCTCGCCTGGACAGACTTCTAGCCTGATACCCATCCTGCGGATCCTATTTCTACCACCTCTTTCTTAGTCAATGTGGATAGAGTGCCTTTTTTGGTTCAGGAGTTCTTCACCTCTTGTCTTTTCCTGTCTTTCTTGGTTCAGAGATATTTCTGATTCCTTATTTATGTTATTGTCCCAGAGCTTTAGCTGTATACAGCTTAGACAAACATTCGAGTTTTGTTACTGGCTACTGTTAGTATAATATGAGCCTCCTCGCGCGGAACCAACTCTTCTCGAGCTAGGAGGCTCGAACTGAGCCGAGGTCGGGAGCTGACCATTTTGCCGCTGCAACGGATCACACAATCTTCAGAGGAAGCCCGGGCCAGTAACCTTTTTTCTTCTTAGAAGACTATATAATTACTTATTTAGGCTATCAGGGATCTGATATTTGTGAGACTTCTCATATTTCTTGTAATTGTCATTCAGTGAGTTAACTGGATATTATACTTTTGTCTTTCTAAAATAATTCTTGTAGTCATTTGCATTTCAGGGATCTAAGCTTTCTAAGGAGTTCTTAGTGGTTTTTCGACTTTATTGACATCATTGTTTATCAGGAATCTGATATTTCTGTGTTTTCTTTATATCATGTCTGAGAAACAAAATTCAGGATTTAAAAGGTGTGACTGTGGACAGAAGATGTCCATCACCGATAACCACGTTTCTTGTGTGTACTGCTTGGGTCCACTACATTTGCAAGAGGATTGCTCTATCTGCCATTCCTTCAGTGGCAGGGTTTTATTAGAAAGGCAAAGGAAGTTGCTGGATAAAGGGCTGTTGAAGACAGATTTTCAAGAAGCATTAGACAAGACTGACCTGACCTCCAAGTCCTCGAAGGGGTCGAAGTCTTCTAAGGTGTCATCGGAGCACAAGTCTTCTGTTCCGAGCACCTCTGGGAAGACTCGGTGGCCGGCTCCGCAGCCTTCGGAGCCGTGCACCAAAATCTTACCTCAGAGCCAAATCATAGTGTTGGAGCCAGTGTCGGAAGTTTTAGCGTCCCCGATCCTTAAGTTGGTGGCTTCTTCAGCTCCTTCGACCCATTCTTCCGGTACCCTTTCCGACATCAATGTGAACCGCATGGTGCAGAGACTTTTGGTGAACCCGGCCCTGGCCAAATTGCTTTCAGCTTTGACCCAGCTGACTTCGAAGCCTACAACCCCCCCCCCACCACGATTTCTGCTCCTCCTCTGAGGCCAGTTGAGCCTTCAGAGCCAGAAAGAAAGGATCTGATAGTGGTGGAACCCTCGGAACCGAGGCCTGTTCCAGTGCCCTCGGCCCCGTCGACCTTGGCTTCTTTGGTCTGATCGAAGAGTCTCCGAGCCGACACTCTCTCTGTGGTTCTGGGGGAGTGAGTCGAACCGATGCTTCGGTTCCGACTCTCCCTCTTGGGGCCTCGGCGCAGATGAGCTCGTCCTCTGGTTCGGAGCCCATGTTCTCGGCCCCTGGGAGGTTGCCATCTTCTTTGGAACCGGCAGACTCCTTGGGTTGGGAAACTGGTGCCTTCAATGCCATTAGGAGGGTCATGTCTGCAAAGACCCTTACCTCTTCAGATCTTTCCTCTTCCTCCCAAAAGTTCTGTCCCTACACCACAGATCCCCACCAAGCGTTGGGACCCAGAGCCTCAGGTAACCCCATTGGGTGACCCCTGCTTGACTGAGACTTCACTCGATGCCCCCACTGATGAAGTCCCCAGATAGAGACTGCGCAAGAGGAGGCATTTGGATTCCCCTCGGGAATCCGTAACATCAGACACTGACTTAGAGGAATCAGAAGAGTCCCCACGGGCCTCCCCTGAGGATGTCTCATTTGCAGACATCCTGGAAATGTTAAGGCAGAGGGGTGGCTGGTAGTCCCTTACCCCTACTGAGGATGAGTCGGTGCTTCTGAAGGCCTTTGGGTCTCAACCTTCCACCTCCTGGGTTACTCCACCATTTGACAAATTAATGCACTTGGTCGCTCGAAGGGCATGGGAGTCTCCTGATTCCATGGAACCGGTCCCTCGGAGGCCCAACAAATTTATCACCTCCCCTCAAGACAGGTCTTTTCTTACGAAGGGAGTCCCCGTTGATGCCATGGTGGTGGTGGCAGCCATCAAGAAAGAGATGTCAGAAACCTCTTCTTCTGTTCATCCTCGTAATAAAGACTCTAGGACGATGGACAGATACGGGAAACACATCTTTAGTTCTGCGACATTTGCAATGAGATCGCTCAACTATTTAACCCACTTTACCCGTCTTCAATGAGATCTCTTCAAAGAGCTTGGAGGTACTCTACAGGGCAAAACAGATGATGCTGTTTCTGAGAAAGTAACAGCATAGCTTAACACCCTTAATTCTATTGTGAACTCGTCCATGCGGCTCATTTCTTATGCAGCTGATGGATCGAGCCGGGCAGCAGGTTCAGCGATAGCTCTGCGGAAACAATCCTGGATGCACTTATGCTCCTTTGCGGAAGCTTTCAAGTCTTCCTTTGTTAATACCCCATTTGATGGCTCTTCCTTGTTTGGGCCTAAAGTCAAGGAGACACTCACTAGGTGTGAGCAGGAAGGAAAGACTCTATCTGCTGTAGGAGTCTGTTTTTCCACCCCCCACTAGACCATACCCCAAAGGACAGAAAGGTGGAAAAATGTGGTTCCGAAAGTCCCAAGGAGCTTTCCAGAACACACGTAATGAACCCCCCTCCAGGGGCAGAGGAGGGGGATATAATGGTAGACGCCACCGAGGCGGCAGAGAGGGTCTGCAGAACCAGGGTGACAGGGAGCAGTTCCTTGGCAAGCCCTATCAGCGCCCCTGAGAGGAAGCCCGACCGTCCTGCTCTGGAGGCAGTCGGGGGTCGCTTAGCTTTATACCCAGACGCCTGGCTAGGAATTACATCAGATTCTTGGGTAAAAAGCATAATTACCAGAGGTTACATCATTCCCTTTTCAGAATCCCCTTCCATTCGTACAAGAATCCCAGACATTCCACCCAGTCTGCGGAATCTAGCAGCCATAGAAATTCAAAGGCTGCTAGAAAAAAGAGTCATTCCGCCAGTCCCGGCGGACCAGATAGGATCTGGAACTTACTCCAGGTTCTTTTTAGTTCCAAAGTAAACGGGGGACTGGAGGCCCATCAGCAAACTAAACACCTTTGTCAAAAAGGAAAAGTTCTGGATGGTCACCCTTCAATCGATACTTCCATTTCTCGAAACGGGGAATTGGATGTGCTGTATAGATCTCAAGGATGCGTACTACCACATCAAATCGTTTTGCTATAACTGCTATTATATCAATATTGTCTAAAATTGTTTTAAAATGTATTACTGGAGCTTTTCTCCTAGAGTCTCCACTGAAAATGGGCCACAAGCCCAGTTGGACAAACCCGGTTAACAAATGTCAATAAATAAATAAATAAAAATGGCCAGGCCATCCAGAGATCACTTCCATTTCTGGGTGGGGGCCAATCACTTCCAATTCCGAGCTCTGCCCTTTGGTCTCACCGCAGCCCCCAGAGTGTTCAGCAAATGTATGGCAGTGGTCACGGCTCACTTGAGACATTTAGGATTCTGGGTGTTTCCATATCTGGACAACTGGCTCCTCACCGCCACCACCAGGCATCAACTAATTCGCGCCAGAGATTACACTATCAACCTGTGTTCCAGGTTGGGCATAACCTTAAATTTCGAAAAATCTGCTTTATTGTTGTCGCAGCATATTTCCTTTATAGGAGCAGATCTAGACACCACCACCTCCCTGGTCAGATTGCCTCAAGAAAGAGTAATATCTTTGCAAAGTCAGGTGTCCCATTTGTTAACGGAAAAGAGAGTTCCGGCATTCCAGGTTCTGAAGCTGTTAGGCACCATGGCAGCTACACTCATAGCGGTTCCTCTGGGGCGAATGCACATGAGGATACTACAATGGTTACTATTCACACTGTGGTCTTATCAACAGCTTCCAATGTCACACAAGATTCTTCTGACAAATGCTTGCAAAAAGGACCTTCTTTGGTGGTCGAACAGCCACCAAGTTACTGCAGGTCGCCCATTTGTACTTCCCCCTCCCACAGCCACAGTGACCACGGATGCTTCCCTGATAGGGTGGGGGGCTGTTTCAGGGAAGAACTGTCCAAGGCACTTGGTCAGACATGGAATCTCATATGCACATCAATGTCCTAGAGTTGAGAGCAGTGTTTCTAGCATTGCAACACTTTCACGACTATCTACCTCGAGAGATGATTGCAATACAGACAGACAACATGTCGGTAGTCTGGTACATCAACAAGCAAGGGGGAAACCAAGTCTTACCCCTTATGCTGAGAGGCCCTGAGAGTTTGGCAGTGGGCTGTATCCACCGGGCGCTTTCTGTTAGCAATGCACATACCCGGGTCATCCAATGTGATAGCGGACAAACTGAGCAGAGCCATTCTGTTGCCTCACGAGTGGTCCCTCAAAGAACGAGTGGCGGAAAGGATATTCCACAGATGGGGCCAGCCTTGCTGCAACCTTTTTGCATCCCCGATGAATGCCAAATGCAGAAGCTACTTTGCCTGTACCCTCTACCGGGGGACAGCCCAAGGGACTCACTTGTACACGATTGGCCCTCGGGTCTCCTTTATGCCTTCCCTCCAATCCCCTCTGAACCCCAGATTCTTACAGAAAGCCAAAAGCCTGGGAAGGACTGTTATTCTAATAGTCCCGTTTTGGCCTCGGCAGATATGGTTCCCCTTCCTACAGCAATACCAAGTGGAAGAACCTTGGGTTCTGGACCCAATGCCAGACCTTCTGACTCATTCGTCTGGACTTCTTCATCCCTCCCTTGTCTCCCTCAATCTGACAGCTTGGCTGCTCCACTTCCCAACCTAGCCAGAAAACATGATTTGTCTCCAGCAGTTCAACATATTTTAGTTTCCTCTCACAAAGTCTCCACCAGGAAACTTTATAACAGAAAATGGAGGCGATTTGTTCTTTGGGCTTCTCATCATGGTATTGATCCCTATGTCGTCCCTATTCATAGTGTTCTGGAATTCTTGACTTCGCTCTTTCACGATGGTGCGGCAGCTTCTACGATAAGGGTTCAATTGGCTGCCATATCTAACTTCCATGTGGGATGCAGTGGTTCTAACATTATGTCCCGCAGATTATGTAAAGCCTTTTTGAAAGGAACTCATCACCTTAGGCCACCTATCAGACATCCTGTTACTCCCTGGAATCTGAATTTGGTGCTATCTCAACTCTTTCTTCCCCCTTTTGAGCCTGCATCATCTTGTCCTTTGAAGTTCCTTTCTTGGAAGACAATTTTCCTGGTGGCTATTACTTCGGTGCGTAGAGTTTCGGAACTACAAGCACTTTCTATTAGGCCTCCATATCTAGTCTTTTATCCCGACAGTGTGTCTTTAAGAACAAATCCAACCTTTCTTCCTAAGGTCTGCTCCGAGGCAAACTTGAACCAGTCTATTGACCTTCCTACTTTTTTCAGACATCATGCTAATAGAATGGAGTGCATGTTACATAAGTTTGATGTTCACACACAGTTGAGGTTTTATTTGGACAGAACAAAAGAATTTAGGAAAGCTGATCAACTATTCATTTCCTATGCAGACAATAAGAAAGGTTTGTCGGTATCCAAAGTACATTGTCCAAATAGATTTCTGATTTTCTGATTGTATAAAATTTGTATATTCTTCAGCTAAAAAACCTTTAGAACGTGAGGTGAAAGCTCATTCTACCACGGCTGTTTCTACGTCTTTAGCCCACGCAGCCCGTCTACCTTTGGACACCGTTTGTGCAGCTGCTACTTGGTCCAAACCTCATACATTTATCACTCATTCCAAAGTGGACAGGGCCTCCAGGGACAGGGCTTCCTTTGGTCCCACCGTTCTCAGGAATGTACTCCCGTGAGCCGCCCAGGATTAGGGTGCTTGGGACGCTACCCACGTGTAAAGAACAAATGGTGAGATTGAACAACTTTACATAAAGAAGTTCTGTTCTTACCATAACGTTCCATGTGAGTTGTTCATCTCGCCTTTGTTCTTACACTCCCTCCCACCTTCCCCCTTCAGGTTATGGAAGAACAGGTATGACTAGTGGTCTGGTTGGTCTTGCTAGTGTCCTTCTTTCCAGCCAGATTATTGTTTAGCTATTGTAAATAGTTTTGTACTATGTACATTTTTTTGTAATTGGTTGCTTAGTGTGTTTTTTTCTTGCTGATTCAGCAAACTAGATCTGGGGTTGGTAGGAGAGCATCATGGGATAGGAACTGTGCCTCGAGCTACTCACAGGTCTTGAGCTTGGAAAGCGACCAACTCGGAGCCGATGAATCGGCTCCAAACCCACGTGTAAAGAACAAAGGCAAGATGAACAACTCACATGGAACGTTATGGTAAGAACATAACTTTGTTTTTTCTTTACAATTCAATACTTCTGTTACATTTAGTTTATATTTTGATTTCCATTTTCTAGTAATTATTTTTTATGGTCACCATAAGTATTAAACTTAGTAAGACCTTACAGTAGTTTTACAATTGTATATTCCAGTAAAAAGATTAATTTCCTTAGTTACTGTTATCTGGTCTCACAACATTTCTGTCCAAGTACTCTGTGAGGACTTTTTAAAGCCTGTCAAGTTATATTCTCCAAAAACACTTTTCTAGTTTCTTCTCTTTTGTCCATCACCCCCACAGAATATATGAATAAGAGGAAAAACCTCAAGTCTTCTTCGGTTATAAGCCTACACTTCCATGTAAAAATCCTAAATCTTCTGGACTCCATTGCATTTCAATGCCGTACAGATTTCTTCCCATTGTTCCTTTGTAATTTTTCTTTGGGTTCTCTCTTCTCAGTCTTTTCTAACCTCCTCTGATTTATTGTTATTGTTATGCAATATTTTATACACTCTACTAATGGGTCTCTTTTTTTCCAGACATGTGTCACAATGAGTACCTGTTCTGTGGAACTGGCTTCCACTCCCCATAAAGCAAAGTACTTACCCTTACTCTGTACAAATGTAATTTGGACAAATGGGTGGGAAATCGCAAACTCACCCCCAATTTAGCAACCATATCCCTCATGTATAGGGGCAACAAGTAAATATCCAAGCATATTCTTGTTATGTCTGATTATAGGCTATTCATACGCAAAATAGAAGGGCTAAAAACTACCATGGGAATATAAGGCTAGGCTTCTTAAGGTTTTCACAGATCAATAGCATAGTAAGTACCTATGAACCTATAAATCACAGAGGGGAAAGTGGACATCCCTGCCTGGTCCCTGTGTTTAAACACAGCTTGTTAGAGAGGGGCTTTCCCACCTTAATTCTTGTCTCCCATCTCCTCATGTAACTTCTTTTTAATTCTGTTATTCTGTCAGCAAACTCAAATGCTGCCACTTCCCTACTCATAAAATGCCAGCTGACCCTATCATATGCTTTCTCAACATGAAGACTGTGCAACAGTAGTGATGTTTTCTTATATTTCGATTTCATCTGCATTGATTTTTGCATTCCCTCCACAAAACTTTGATCTATATCTATCAATTTTGATAACATTCTTATAGTTAATATGTGTATAAACAATTTACACTCCTGGTTTAAAATCTAAATGGGTCTATTTGAGAGTGGATCTGAATTTTTTTTTACCTATTTTCTATAATAGTTTCTTGTAAGATGCCATTACCCCCTCCCCACACACACCTTTTAAGATATTGTGGAGCATAGCCTTCCAGATCTTTGTACTCTCTTCCCTCCTAACTTCCAGATTTCCGCAGAAATGCATCTGTTCCTAGACGCTTCACTGTTGATTGAGCATGCATCATTTTTTTTTTTATTTCACCTCTTCCCTGTCTTAGCTGTTAATTATTGAGCCTCATCTTCCTGTAACCATGGTATAACTAAGTCTTCTATGAATATTTCTATTTGTACCTTTTCTTAATTTCTCCTTTCCTCTACTTTATACAAATTTTCATAAAATTTATGAAGTATATTAAACACCTCTAAAGGATATCTGGTTGTTTTTCCTTGTCATAGGCTCCCCAAGTTTGGCTACAACTCTTTCCATGTTCTTTTGCCAAAGTCATTGTGCTAAAATTTTCGGCTGCTGTCAAAAATAGTTGTTTAATAATAACCTTTCTAGCAGAGCCATGGCTTGCTCACCTATAAGCTAGTAATTTATGGATCAAAAAAAAAAAACAGACTTCCCTGAGCTGGTACTCCTCATTCCCCCTAGCTTATCTCTGTCCCTTTCCCCACTCGGGCAGTAATCTACTGCGAGCAAGGTCTGTCCTCCCCATCTTGATCCTGCATCCCCCCAAAAATTGTGTTTAAATCATGACAAACTGCTGAGTACAAATTCAAATATACATTGTAGCAAGCAGTTTATTTCTGTTACTGTACTACCCACTAAGTGCTTCATTGCTTCCACCCTGAAATCACAGTATTGGCTTTCATTCATATCTGAATGAAGTAAAGTAATAAAATATTGGCACTGTAATAAAACCCCATTGGAAAATGCCAGTCATGGCCCCTAACTCTTTGCACCTGGGGTGTCAGCCCCCATCACCTCATGCTAGCTAAGCTTCCGCTTTCTAAATTCTTGCATGTTGTTCAAGTGCTTTCTTATTTTTCCTTTAGCACTCTGCATATGCTCTTCTTATTTTTTGTTTAGATTCCACTTCTTCTGCAGTATTTTAACTCTGGTCAGACCCTCTAAATAATTCATTGAACTTTTTCTCCATGTATCTTTGTTAGTTCTTTCATGCTTTTAAAGTCCGTTTTTAGAAATGAACAACAAACTCAGACTAATGAAACAAATCCAGCTTCAGCAATGTTAGAATCCCCTGTTAAGTCAGATGAAATGGATAGTAACTTGCTGTTAAAATCATTTCACACTTTAATAAAAAATATTATACTTTAGCGCTTTCGTTTAAGACAGTGTTGAACTTCATCAGTCAAAATAAAATGATGCTTCTCACATTTAAGTACCAGCAGCTTACTTCTGATTGGATCTAAGACATTCATTATTTAAAATGACTATGCTCTATAATAGATATAGGTTATGTAAAAATTATGTTCTGTTGGTTCAATGTGCATTTAGAAATTATATAAAAATTGTTCTGTATATTTAATTATTGTTTCTTCTCTCTAATTAATGTATTTTCTTTCTTTCTAATGCTTTTAGATTCAGTATGGGGTAATTGAACTGCGTTTGTTTATGCCCGGCCAGCTGTCTGCGTGTAGACACACTTGCCATACCAATTCCTTCTTCTCTAAATGTACTGTCCAAGCTTTTTTTTTATCTTCTATTGGTACTTTTTCAATAAACATGAAAGTCCATTTTAAATTTATACTCCTCACTAGCTGTCCCTTTTGAAGTAATTCCTATCTTCCATAATAACTTTTGAATTGCACACATTACTCACTCCTATAAATCCATCTCTTTTTAACCAATAAGTAGGACAGTGCCAGTGTCTTATTTTTACGCCATTACCCTGCATCTTTATTGTAGATGTTCTTCCTACTGATGCAGTATTCTTTACACTTGGGAGGGATATCCTGTCAAGGTTAGCCTAACATCCGACCAGCATACCAAAATCTTTACACCTGTGATCTGTATGCTTGTCCCACAAATGTAAGAAAACTATACGTTATGTGGGTATTAAACTGCTGGTGTGGAAGTGTGTGTTAAACTGTATGTTATGTGCTGATTTAAGAATGTAACCACAGTGTACCCTACTGGAAAAGAACAGAGTTAACTTGCAAACTCTAAAACAAAAAATAAGTGAATTGTTTAAGATGGTGTCTACCTCAGCTAGGAGACAGAATGTCTGCAGCTACAAACTCTTTCTACTGTCTGGAAACAGAAATAATTACAGGTTTCAAAGGTAAAAGTGTGAAACTGATTTAAAACTTCCAGTTCCAAGTAAGCTTCTGAGAGATAAGTATTTGTGACACAGAGGTGCTGAATTTTAAGTTTCTGTTAGTCTGGGACCTGAAGGCAGCGGTGAAAAAGAATGATGTAATCTGAGATAACCCAGCAGAAATGTTTGACAGTACCTTAAGAAAGTGAGCCTGTGAATTTTGTGTGTGTCTTTGGATCTGACAACATCCTCTCCTCAGCACTTGTCTTGCTCTTTAAGTAAGTCATTTAGGGCATAGTATCTTTTAGATATAGATAGGAATACGGTAAAGATTAGTTTAGATGTTTTCTGTATTTATTTGAAACTGTCCTGCAATGTTGTTTTAAAGTATTTCCTGTGATTCTGAACTCTTGTTGTCACTGTGTTGAGCTATTGAGTATTGTCTTGTGCATTTATTATTAAATATATTTAAACCTTTTAATTGTGGCTGGTTTGTTCAGAGATATTTAAGCACTTAGAGTACTTGCACATGTATTTGGTGACACTGTACAGGCCACTCTTAAATAGCTTTGCTGTTGGTCACACTTACCATTTGGATAATAGTAACATTACACAGTAGAATTGGGCACCCCTTGTAAGGACCTTATAGTAGCTGATAAGTAAGTGTGGTTGGTGGGAGTAATTTCTACCTTATAGTCCTGGCAGAAGGGGGCATAGCTAGTGAAACTGTGCCAGCCTTCCCCAGGAGTGTCTGTGTGTTTGTATATAAATCAAATCTCAAAGTGTGTGTGTGTGTGTCAGTTACTTGAGCAGGGATACAAAGCACTGGTTGGACAGACAGAGTGCTGGAGGTTTTGGCTTGACCACTCGGCTGAGATCTTAACCCTATAGCTGTGCCAGTGAGGAGTCTTAGATCTAGAGAGAGAGGGAGAAACCAGCTCCAGACTGACTGTGATCTCTCTGTGCTCTTAAAGGAAATTGTACTTTACTGTGTGTGTACTTGTCATCCTCCCAATGTGCACATCCCTCACTGGTGTTAGTGGTGAGTATTGAGGCTCCTTGATTACTGGACAAGTGCAGGGACATCACAACACCTTCCTGGTGTTGTACATCAGATGTATGTCCTGCACACAAGGTGTAAGGTACATATGTGATGTATGGACACCTAATCCTCAGAACTTCTTTGCCGCCAGTCCGAATGCCACTCCTAAATTCAGTCTAGGCAGCATTCACCAAGCTTGTTCATTTACCAAGTCTTCTAAAGGTATGTGCCCTGTTGGGTTTCTTTCATTTCTTTTTTTCTACTTATAGTTTGTTTTCATGTCATCCATGAAGGGGAAATGTGAGTGTGGGAGGCAGATTCCCCTTAAAGACAGACACAAGTGTTTCTTTTTTGTTTTGTTTAGGTGCTACACATGACTATATTCAGTGTCATATCTGTCAGTTATTTGTTTCTACGACATTTCACAGCCATTTTTCTTCCCTTTCTATATATCTGGATAACCAGCATCTGAAGTTATTGACCCAGGGTACCATTGCCGAATGCGATTGCCCTGAAGTTCAGTCACCTCTTAAGCAAAAAGCTAAAAAAGCATGTACTGAATCTGCTACTGTCCAGCACCCACCAGATGTCTCCTTCAGGTTGGATGAAGAACTTGAAAACCATCCAGTACTGAAGTCAGTCCCCTCTGCAGCAACCCAGAGCTGCCTACTAGCACTACTGACGTTGTGTATATGTGTAGTACAGATATAGGGAGTGAATCACAGCTGATTATATTTGAAGGGTTTAGGGGGATTCTCCAAATTTTAGTTAGGGAAGAAGTGCCTGGTAATCTTACTGAATTCAGACAGGAGTTTGAACCTCCTAGATTTGTCAAGACATATGTTCCTTTAAAAAAGAAACCAAAAACCAAATATGTGGCTAAGGATCCTCACAAAGAATGGCAGGATTTTATTCAAAGGCTGTTTAATGCTCTCTTGGCTCTCAACCCCCCTCAGCATTGTCTGTCCCTGCTAATCCCTGGTCATCCACTCCATCTAAGAGAACTAGGGATTCTGATTGTTCTAATGAGGAGTTGGACTCTGATGACGAATCCTTAGTGTATTCCTCACAAATACACTCTTCTTTGTATTTGGGTTTTGATGAAAAAGATTATTTGTCCTCTGACTCTTCTTTTTAGCCTGTATTTATTTTTTTTATTTATGGATTGATTTGCATTTGTTTACCAAGAGGTCTACTGGGCCAGGGTGAGCCCGTTTTCAGTACAGGCCCGGAGAGAAAAGCTCCAAAAACAAACATGATAAAGTTACAGAATCAAAATACAGAAGTCAAGCAGTGATGGTATAGAACACTACATTACAGAATAGGTGATGCAGTAAAATAGATAATACTAGTTATACAAATATTAGATTTTAAGTATGCAAGCCAGACAAGAATACAATTGATAACATGCAATAATAGCAAATGTATGAACAATACACTATTGCAGTTTTGCATTAGAGAGGGAAAGATGGAGAGCAGCATATTAAAGATTCTGAAAGTAAGGTGTAGCCTTAGAGCTATTGCTGTATAGGAATCAAGATTGAATAGAAAATATGGTAAATAATTGATATAGTAGATTATGCATGGCTGGATGGCACGTGTTGGCCTTAGTAAGATGGAAGCACTGAATGTATATATGAGGAGTCTGAGCTGTAAGTGAGATGGGGAGGAAAAGTAGGAAGAATTAGGAATATTGTTTTTTTTTTTTTTTTTTTTTTTTTTTTTTTTTAAGTCAGTGCTGGTACATGTACATAGCCAATGGGAGAAGAGATGTTGTTTCAGTGAAGTTTTAAAGCATTCAGGGTTGCTAGTAGACCATTATTGAAGGAGGGAGAGCATTCCATAGTTTTGCTTTAGCATATAGGTAACACATTTGACTGGTGGAAAGGTTGTTAGGTTTTGCTACATTAAGGAGCATCTGATTGACTGATCACAGAGATCTGTTTGGGTGATATATGGTGAAAAGACAGGAGAGGGCAGGACAACTAGAAGGCTCATAGATTAGCTTATGAGCTGTGGTTAGTTGCAGGTATGTTAGATGTTGGGGAAGTTCTGACCAGTTTAGACATTGGAGTGATACACAGTGGTGGAAGAAGTGTTTGGTGCTGGTTACAAATTTTGCAATTTTATTGTAGTGCAAGTCCGATTTGGATTTAAGAGAGGATTGTATATTACTAAGGAGAGGTGCACCATAGAGCAAGGATGGAAGTGGAAAGGAAGAGGCAAAGGATAGCCTTGCTGCATAGGTGAGGATGTGTTTGTGCCTGTACAGGATGCCTAGTTTCTGATGGGTTTTTTGATGTTTGTGTTAATCGAAAGTTAGGTATTCGTCTATGATGACCCCTAGAAGTTTGGTATATGGGACTACTTCGAGGAAACTGTTGTTAAGTGAGTTGATGGTAAATTAATTTTTGGTTAGGGGGTGGTGAATAACATGAATTTGGTTTTATTAACATTTAGGGCTAAATAGTTATTATACGTCCAGGTTTCAGTGGAGGTGAAGGCATTTTGGGTGAGTGTAAGTAGTTCTGAAGTAGACTTGGCCATGCAGATGAAGGTGGAGTCATCTGCATATTGGATGACATTAGCATGGGATATCCTGGTATGGAAATCATTAATGAAAATGCTGAAGACCAGTGGACTTAGTATGGACCCTTGTGGGACTCCAGTATTGATGTTGAGGAAAGGAGATGGGGATTGGTGCCATCTTGTTGCTTGTTGTATATCTGTAAGGTAGTTGGAAAACCAGCCTAGAGTAGGGGGGAGATATGCCTAAATTGGAGAGTTTGGTCAGAAGAAACGGGTGGGAAACAGTATTGAATGCCTTGGAAAGGTCAAGAAATAGTGAGGAGACAAGGTAACCTCTCGAGCATGGTTGTCTGTGTCCAAGAAAGATATAAGAGCAGTGGTGGGGTTGTGAATAAGCCTAAACCCATGTTGGGTTGAGGAGAGGAGGTTGTGGTATAGTAGGTAGTTAAGTAGTTGGCTATGGATACATTTTTCCTGAATTTTGGAGATGGGAGAGAGGATGGCAATTGGACGGAAGTTAGATATATCATTATTGTTTTCACCTTTGTGGAGAGAGACGATAAATGTCTTTTTCCAAATGGTGGGAATGATGGAGACTCTAATGGATTTGTTTAGTAGTATACTAATGGTATAGACTATAGCATCTGCTGATTTTTGGAGGAATTCAGGTTTAAATTTAAGCAGGAGTTTTTTTATGATGGTGGTATGTATGGGTATGAGAGAGAAGTTTGGTCTTGTAGCAGATGGGTTGGGGCAGTGGATTGATTATTGGGAAGGTGACACTGATGTTGACTATACTGTTTTTAAACAATGAGTTAAAAAGTAAGGCAGTTTCAGCTGTGGCCACGTCTAGATCAAGGGAGGGATTCTGTCTTTTCCCTGGGTATAATAGAGAGTTTATGGACCTCCCGAACATTTTAGAATTTTGCATATGGTCATTTTGCAGAGTAATGTAGTAGTTTTGTTTGTTTTTGATGACAAGTCAGTTTACTTGATTATGCAGTTGTTTGTACTGAGTGAAGTCTGTAGGGTTTTTACTTGTATGCCATAATTTCTAGGTCTTCCCTTGCTTTCATACATTGTTTAATGGCTTTGGTAAGCCAACTGGCCTGGTTCACTCTCCTATTTTGGAGAGGAGTGAGATTGTCCTGCACATGGAGGAATGTTGAGTTAAGAGTTCAACAGCATCATTCAATAGCAGAACTTTAAGTGAATGCCAGTTGATATTTCGTAGGGTATTATTAAAGGTAGTTGGGCAGAAGTGGGATAGGTTTCTGGCATGCTTATAGTGGTGTATATTAAGCACTGGAGTTGATTTGCAAATTATTTATGCTGGTAGGTTATTACTAATGCTGTTAGGCAGAGTACCAGTGGAGGAGATTTTACTAAGTTCAGAGACAAGGACCTAGTCTAATATTGAGCCGTTGTTTTTGTTGGGTCTGTTTATGGTAGTAATGAGTTGGGTGTACTTAAACAGGTTGATACTGTTTGTTGGGTGATAATGTCTAACCAGTTAATATACACATCATCAAGTATGACTGTTTCATTCTCTATGTTTTTGGATGACCAGGCTAGTATTTCCTCAAGTATTGGACAATTATTACCTGGGGGAGATATATGTGACTATAATGTAGATTTGTTGCTATTCATTTTCAAGTAGGATATTAGTATTTTGGCTGTAGAAAACGTGGGAGTGGATTTGTTATATGGGACTATATTAAAAGTATTATGGTATATGAGAGCAATGGCCCACCTTTTTTTCTGGGCCTGTCTCCTCTCAGGCATTAGAAGCCTAATGGAAGGAACTCAGAATGTTTAATGTAAGGTTTTAGCCAAGTCTCAGTTGCTGCTATAATTTCTGGCTTATAGTGTTCAATCCAGGCATGGAGATCTGGAATTTTGTTTCTGATGGTTTGGAGGTTAATGGTAGTGAGTTTAAGGGTTTTGTGACCGTTCTTGTGATAGAGGGGAGCGAATGGGTCTGGGATTGGGGTGAATACAGTTCCATATGATGAAACAGTTTAAGTGGGATTGTTACTAAGTCGCTAAGGTTCAAAAAAGATGATATGAACTCTTGCAAATGGACTCACCCAGACCTTCTCCAGTTACTTCTGTTTTTAGCTGCCCTCATAGATATAATTTTAGCATCCTCTCAGGCTCCTGATTCTTAACCTCCAACCCCTGAAAAGCCAGACAGATTTTATAAAGTGCCTGAGGATTATACATTCTTGTAGAAAAGTCCTTCATCTGATCCTGTTGTTGATTCTGTGTCATCAGATAAGCCATCCAAACTGCTTTCCTCTTCCAAGCTTCTTCCTTCTAACAAGGATAGGTATGTTATGGAAGGATATGGGAACAAAGTGTCTACTTCTGCTACTTTGACTTATAGGACCATCAGTTATCAGACCTGTATGACTAGATATGTCCTGGTTCTTCTCTCCCAGCTAGGTGGGGGTTTGACTTACATCCCTGATTCAGATAGTAAATCTTCTGCTGTCTGTGTCTCTTGTGAATACTGCCTCCTAGGTAGCTCACCATTCCGTTAAATGCAGCAATTGTCTCCTCTAGGGCAGCTTCATCTGGTTCTGTTATGAGGCGATATTCCTGGCTAAGCTTGCAGACTTTACCTGAGGACTTTAAGGCCAAACCTTTAGATTTCCCTTGGACAAAATCATGTTGACACTGCTGCTGCAAAATTTTTTAAAACACTGCAGAATAAGGGCAATGTTATGCAGGACCTCAGATACATTTTTGTTTCCCCTTTACCTAAGTTCCAAAGGAACTATACTTCGAAATCTTCTTTTTTTCCGTATGCAGCCTAGACAACCTGCTAGAAGTAACAATGTTTTTTCCCAGATAAACCCACTCAGAATTCTAGAGGCCAAAAACCTTTTCCTGATAAATCTGCCTCTGTCTTATGTCCAGCCTCCCCTCCCCCTCAGCCAGATGTCTCTGTCCCTCAAGCTAATTCTTTCTTTCCCTGTTTGACAACAGATACCACAAATACCTAGCTTCTCTTCATCATCCAGCATAGTTATTTAATTTCTTGGAAGCCCCTTCCTCCATTTTTTGGACTTCCTTAGCATTCTCTTTGCCAGTTCCTTCATTTTCCTCTGGTCCTGCGGGATGTGGTGGAACAGGGAACCATACGTCCTATTCTCCTGTCTTAACATGGAACAAGTTTTTATTTCAGAATCTTTGTTTCCCAGGAAGAAGGGGTCATGGAGGCCCATTCTAAACCTCTCCTATCTCAACGTCTCTTCCTTCAGACCCTTTTTCCTCTTTTATGGCTCTAGACTTTTCTGGTTTCCCCTGCATTTGAAAGACACTTACGTCTATATTCCTATTCATCCTGTCTTCAAGAACTTTCATATTCCTACTCATGCTCTCTTCAAGAAATGTTTACATTTCTGTGCTTTTTTTCCTGTCATTATCAGTCCTCTGCCTTGCCTTTTGGTCTTTCAGCAGCTCCAAAGGTATTTACTAAATGTCGGGCCCCATAGTAGCTTTTTGCAGATTTCAGGAAGTTTAGCTATTCACTTATCTGGATGACCTTCTGATTTAAGCTCCCTCTCATCAGCTCCTGCTTCAGAATGTGCACTTCACTATGCTTCTCCTGTGCAGTGACTCTCAATCTTAAAAAATCAGTGTTGACTCCCTCACAGGACCATGTGTTTTTGGTTACAGGATTCAGACCATTCCATTGCTGGCTTCTCTTCCGTCTCCCAAGTTCCTTTCTTTGACTACATATTTCCAGCCCCTTCTTCCTCTTCCAGTTCTTCCTGCAAGGGAATTTATCTGAAGCCTGGAATTCATGGCATGCACCATCCCAATGTTCCTTTTGCCAAACTCCACATGAGGAAATTTCAGTAGTATCTGAAGGCTGTTTGGCTGCAACACTGCCACTGTCTGGAGTTTCCAATCCATTTTTTACCCTGTCTCAAACTTGAACTCCACTGGTAGATTCAGCAGATCTCCCTAAATTCAAGAATGCCTTTTCAGGTTCCTCTTCCTACTCAAGAGCTGTAAACAGATGCTTCCGATCCAGGTTGGGAGCTTCCTCCAGTAATCTGAATGTTCAGGGACTCAGACCACATCAGTATCAGAGATGAGGGCTCTCATTATAGCTCTTTAAGCCTTTCAATCTCTTGGGGTTGTAGGTCCAAGGTTTTTTTTTTTTTTTTTTTTTTTTTTTTTTACAGACAATACTACAGTCATGTGTTGCATCAACAAGCAGGGGAGTACAAAACTTACCTTCTTTGCAAGGCTGGCTCTTTAGACTTGGGATTTTGTAATCCACCATCACTTAGTTCTTCAGGCAGTTTACATAGAGTACAGTCTAGTGGCAGATTCTCTGAGCAAGTCCAGGAAGCATCCCCATGAATGGATGCTTCACAGAGAGGTGTTTCTGGACATTGTCTAGTCGATTTTCCCTTACTTTTTCCAAATTTTATCTTTGCTAGCGTCTAAGCAGTGTAATTGTAGTCTGGTAACCAAATTTTGCCAATATTGATAACTTTTATTGGCATTCCAATAAAAATATGCTGGTTTTCACACAGGGAGAGCTCAAGTCAACATGTTGCTTACTCAGTCAGCCACTATCTTCAAAATCCATGCATTTTTTAAGATCATATGGCTTACTCATACATTCTGTGACTCAAGATGACTTTCTTCCATCACCTGCTCGAAGGTGGGAGGTGAGGCTGCTTTCTCTAAAAAGTAATGGCTCTGTGGCTTCCTCTGTACCTTCCCTTGCAAATGTTTTTTCCAAACAAAAATTGTTCTCTGCTTTACTTTTCTGGCTATCAGCACATCCTTTTTTCTTTTACTTTGTACTTTCTGTACCCTAGTTTGAGTGGGTACTACCCTCTCCCTTTGTTTTCCCTCCATTTATTGACCTTTTACAGCAAAGGGCATTTCAGAAAATAAAAGTATCATTGGTTTTACTTGAGTTTTCTGCTTTACATCTGCATTCTCTTGCTTACCTCATCTTCTGTACTTACTTTATTCTGACAGTGCTCATTCAGGTGCATTTCTTATTCTATTTTTATCTTCTCTGTTTCTCTTAGCACTTCTTCTAAGTTTGTGTGCACTTCAGTTTCTTCCATCTAGCCACAAACCATTTTCCCCGTTTTTCTGCAGGATTGTCTGAATACAGTTTCAGTGCCTGTCCTGTCAACTAGGATGACAGGATTTTTGCCTAGTCTGCTTGATTCCAGTTCTCTGTGGTGGTATAACCTTTAAATATCATAAGATTAGATTCCTGGTCATTCTCCCTGGTTAGTGGGTTTTTTTTTTAATAGGAGGCACAGTCCTGGGGTTAGCAGCTAAGTTAGCTAGCAGAATGTGCTGTTGCTGTAATTACACCCGCTTTTGGTCAATCCAGTTAATTCCTCCATGGCTGCAGTCACCAGTTACTCACATCAGGAACACAGCAGTGTTAGTGTTGTAGGGAATTTGTATCACAAAATATGGTTTGTATTTAGCAGTAAAGGAGGTAAAAAATGCAAGTCTCTGGCCAGCTGCCCTTTATGAGCTACACAGTTAAGACTTCTATACATAGTGCAAGCAGAAAGATGTAATTCAAAGTAGAAAGGAATGATGATGAAACAAGGGGGAAGCTCAAGAAATAAGGAGAGACTGGGATTTTGGATGTAGATCCTTAAGGAGAATAACAGTAATCGTACAGAATATTATATTCATAACAGAGTATTCCAAGAACTAGATTCTGCAGATGTGGATGATTGCAGTTAGGGCTAAAGAGAATAGACAAGAGGGAGGCTGGAATTTACTGCAGAAAATTGACAAAGAAACAAAGATACTGGAAGCACATAACTAGAGAGGGAAAGGTAGTAGAAGGGAAAATGTGAAGAAGACCTTTCGACTGTGGCCTACAGACTACCTTCCCTTTCGGGGATTGATATCAGAGTATTGGCAAAGAGAAAAGGATAGGGGAATCTAAAGTGAAAGACCTGCTCTGGTATAATTTTAGTTGAATCTAGAACGGAATCTCCTGATAAAAAAAGGAATAATTAATAAGGTATGTAGAATGCTGCACTGTAACTGTAAGAATCAATCAGTGGAAGTTAGAAAAGATTGGGAAGAGAGAGTATATAAACAATTCACTTGGAAACAATGGGAGGACATATGTGTGACTCCCAAATATGCACCAAAGTCTAGAAGATTTAGGATTTTTGCTTTGAAGTGTTTGCCTAGGTATTTTTATACCCCAGATGCCAAATAAATTTTCCTCAGGTAGATGTCAATTATTGGAGATGTGATGGGGATGAAAAAGGTAATTGGGAAAATATGTTTTGGGAGTGTAATGAGTTGGCAGACTTTAACAATTCCCTACAGAGTAATCTGTCAGAAGTATTGGGTGGGCAAGTGGGTGTAACTAAGGAAATCTGAATTGCCTAGATATAATAGGACATTGTTAAATTTAATTATTTTGGCTGCCAAAAAAACTGTAACTAGAAAATGGAACTCAAAGTCTAAATTAACTGTATTTGAAGTAGTGAATATTTAACAGAGAATTGGAAGTGGGATCATTAGAAAAGGGTAGGAGCAAATTACATAGAACAAAATGAATACTATGGGGACAATACATGCAGAATAATGTTTTAGAGGAGGAGTGAGGTTTAAGGGAAGGCAGGAATTGAGCAGCTTGTGTAATATTGGATTGCTGATAATTGTATATATGTGATGTGTAACGTTTGTTACTGTAAACATGTTTATATGGTTTGTTTTCTTTAAATGTATGTTTGCATATGTCTTAAGTGATTCAATAAAGGTGTTAAAAAAGACAATTTTTTGTTACTAGCGAGTCTACACTAGACTCACTAGTTATTGACACCAAAGCTGTTCCTTGGTACCAATACCTGGTCACACAAGACAAGGCATTAACCCTTTCAGTTTCAGCAGGTCTCCTCAATCCCATGAGCTTTAGCATTGATTACCAAGAGTTCAGAGGCAGCATGGAAACAGCCATTCGGGTTGGTATGTACTTCTAAAGAGTTGGCACTGACATCTACTCCTCATTCTGATACCTTGGCATTTTCATCATCACTCCAGAGGGGCAGAGGGATAAAAAGCTGCCTTATGAATAGGTTGATGATATCCAAATAGCATTCCTGTTCTTCACACTTGGACAAGTCCTCTTTGAGTGTTCCGAAAAAGAGTAAGTGCAAAAGACAGTATCAAGACTCCTGTATATAATCCAGTACTCTAAATTTATATATGAATGAAGTGGAGTCTTCCCTGTATCCCCTCCAGTGACCTCAAGTTTTGGGAGCTGAGGGGGACACTGCCTGTTACTGCCATCTCACCTTAGGAAGGTATAATATATATGTGACTTTACTTTAGTACAGCTTAGTGGATCCGGCCTTTGAGTTAGTCCCACTAGATTAATGATGTCTTTTCAAGGGAGGTGCAAGGTGATATTCATACTTACTAGGGAACTTACCCAACTGTTTTTGCTAAGTGTAGTGGGATTTTTTTTTATATCCTCCTAAGCTACCACCAGCTCAGGCAGATGTAGCCTCAGTTCAACTTCTCATCCAAAGCACTGAAAAGACTGCCATATGAAGAGCTGCAATATGATTTTACATCCCAAGTGGCAACCATGATCAACTTATCTACCATCCTCATGCAACTCCAACACAACACAGGTGATGGAGCAGTGTGTGTGGCTGAGTCCACTATTACCATATGGTATCATACTAGTTATGGCTGGAACCACCATTACCAAATGTTGTCATACCTCGTTGTTGCACTGTGATTTTGAGTTGGGGGTTTGGCATAATTGTTAAGGTGTTTATCTCACAATCACTAGGTACAGGGTTTGACTCTCACTTTTGGCCACTGTCTGGTTATTGGCTAGGCATTTAATAGTCTGCAAACTGACTAGGATTTACCTATGAAATCAGGAAGTGTAATGCCAAAAATATCTAAAAATTCTCTCTTCAAACTGAATAGATAACTAAGAGGACCAATTAAGTCCAACAAACCAAATTTTGAGGTAATGATAGCATCCCAGGCCAGGGCAACCATAAGGCCTTCTTTAGCTACTTCCAAAACCTCAAAAGCATCATACAACAGTGTGCAGAACTGTTGGTAAATGGAGCCACTTTCAGAGAACCACATGATGTAGCAAATATTCTGGTTGACAAATTCATCTTCAACTTTGCCCCCAACCCTCAGCCACCCTTCCAGAAAATGCCATGTAATATAACTCCTCCAACTGTCAGTAATGATCAGGCCTTAGATGCGCTCTTTAAGGCCAAGAATACAGCTTTAGTGGACCCAGTAATATCCCAGGATGCTTCCTAAATAGCCTTCCTAAATATGAACTACCAGGGCCACTGGAGTCACCATTTAACCTTTAGTCTCCATATAGTCTCTGTGCCTTTGAATGGAAGATTGCAACATTCATCCCTCTTCACAAAGACGGACCATCATAGGATTGAGGGAACTACAGACTCATTAAACTGACTAGTTTCATATACAAAGCCATGGAAAGGAGTACCATGGAAATGATTAACTATGACATAGGAAAGCTTAAGACACTGGAGCCAACCCAGTTTGGTTTCGTCAAAGGCAGGTCATGTCCACTGAACCTGGTGGTCTTCTTTAAGAAGATCATTAAGGTAATGGATGAGGTCAGAATGGTGCATACTGTTTACCCTGACCTAGCTAAGGCATTTGATACAGTGCTCCCACTTGGGCATTGTAAACAAACTCTCAGAAATAGGCAGAAACTCCTGTGTAACTCTCTGGATAGCCAGCTGGCTCATACACTGGATGCAGGAAGTTAGGACTACAGAGACCACCTCCACAGAGAGCCTGGTCACCAGTGGAGTCCCCAAGGGCTCTCTGCTGGGTCCATTCCTCATTGGCATCTATATTTTGGAAGTCAAGGCCAATGTCAAGGGTCTCTGGCTTACAACGTTTACAAATAATTGCAAGCTTAGAGCAATCATAGGAACCCCCCCCCCCCCAAGTTACTAACATCTTACTGGAAGGTCTAACACAGTCAAACAGCTGGTGCCAAAGCCACAGCTTAAAACTCAGTGCCAAGAAAAGTTTAATAACTTCTTTTGGGAAGTTGGCCACCCGGGAAAGTTATCTCATTGATAAAATACCCCTAAAAGTAGACACAGTAGTCAGGGATTTGGGGACTCATGCAGATAGTAACCTGGCTTTCAACCAACATGTCTAAGGTCATAAAAAAATCATTCTATGTCACTCGATTTATAAGTAAGTGCACGCCACCCAGGTCCAGTGAAGTCATTGTGCTACTGTACTCAGCTCTCATCAGACCGATCGATTGTAAAACCCCCTTTGGTGTGCACTTGACCAGCCACATGCGACAACTAAAATGGCCACAGAGGTTCCTCACAAAAGGAATACAGAACGTAAACACAATTTCCTATGCAGATCACCTCAGAGCCCTATCTCTCTGTACTTTGTTTCCTACAGACTGTTGAGAGACTATTTTTGCCTGGCATACAAGGCATCCTTGGATCCCACTCTGATGGACCTTTTGCATAACCACAAAATGAACAGCACCAGAATTACTAGATCTAAGGATTTAATATTTGTTTCTTTGCTTGCGACTTAAATAGGAGATGTTGAAGGGATGAATATGTATCTCAGAGAATCCCCATTTTCTGGAGTAGGCTTCTCATCAATGTGAAGCAAAGCCCTTTCCTAAACCTGTTCCAGCGTAACCCAGACCAGTGGATAGGAAATGGAAATTCATGCCTGGTATGACACCTATGCCTCTTATGGACAGATGCAGTCATTAAATCATACCCTAACTAAAATTTACCCTTTAAAATAACCTCTAAGATGCAATAACTCATGGGGGATACATTTGTGTTGCATGGCTAGGCTTATAAAGGCCCTAGTAATAGTTATCCTAATATACACCTGTGAACTTTGTAGAATAACTTTAAGGCTTGTTCACCAATGCCCTGTATGATGGCTCCTTGCTATTCAGACCACAGATGAAAGAAAATCTGCAAAACAGTGAATGGTGCAAAGACACTCACTGATGTTGGTGTTAAGTTCTCCACTCTGCAGAGGATGTTCTCTTCTAACCAGAAGAGTGTAAGGAGCTTGTGGTTTAAGAAAGGCCAGCAGTGACCATTAGAAAAGAGCTTTTACAGAAACCAGTGTTGATTCAGGGGCTTCCCTAGTAGACAGCCCAAAATAAGAGGTGGTCCACAAAGTAAGTGGATCTACAGTTCTCCTCCTAGGGGCCCACTGCAGAATCCTTGAGGACTTCCTGGACTGTCCAGCTCTGAAAGGCATAGGGATTGAATCTCTGTGTCTTCCTTTATAGCAGGCCATCGTGCAAGAATGTGTATTAGGGAGATGAAATCCAGAGGCTGTACCATTCCTTTTGTTTCATCTCCACAGCCTGTTACGTCTTCCCTAACCTTATGTATTGTTATATTAGAGTGGCAGCCAAACTAGAACTTATGACCTCTTAAGAAAATAAACTGTTAGGTCCAGTGAAGTCAGAGAGGGTCTGGAATTTTATTTAAGATTCTTTTTTTATCTCTTAGAAAACCCAGGATCTTAAGCCTATCTTAGATGTAAGTGGTCTAAAGAGTTTGTGGCAAAGACAAAATTCTGGATGGTCTCAGTTGATAGATTTTAGAAATTCCCAGCAGGGTATTTTGTCAGAAATGTTGGTGGAGCAAATTATTTTAACTAAGGATTTTTTTTTTTTAGCTGAGATATAGAAACTGAATGGCTTAGACTCAGTGAAGCCTTACTATGTTTAATGCTATTAGTTGCCAAAAAAGCAATTACAATGAAATGGAAAACAAAAAACAAAACCAGCTGTAACACAAATATTAAATTTTTAAAGGAGGAAAAAAGCTGGAGGTAGAATCTTTGGAAAGGAGTAAACTACATAGAAATGGAATCTGTGGGAACAAATGTGTAAATAATAATGTTCAGGAGGAGTGATATTTCAGGGAAGGCAAGACACAATCTGTGTAAGGTTAACTTGAATAGCGAAGACAAAAATCATATCTGTACAATATGTACCAATGGAAAAAATTGTTGCAATTTTCTATTTTTTTTATAATTGAATATGTACTTATGTCAGTATTCTATGTATGACGTTAATAAAGCTGTTTAAAAAATCTGGATGGTCACACTGCAGTCTACCTTTATCTGCCTAAGGAAGGGATATTAGATGTCCTCTAGTCATCCAGGACACCTATCTGCATGTCAGAGTAGCCCAGGCATCCAAGACATTTCTGCAACTCAGGGTGTGGGCCGGAGACTGCCATTATAGGATATATGGCGTTTAATCCTATCACAGTTCACAAGATGTTCACCAAAGGTATGGCAGATGTAGCAATGCATCTCAAACTGCTGGGAATCTGTTCCCATATCAGGACCACTGTCTGCCACTAGAAAGTAATTGTTGATCTGGGTGAAGGACTATTTGTTGCAAATATTCTGGTCCTTGGTAATATCACTGACCATTGCAAAGTCCCAGCTAAAGCCACAGTAAGCTCAGATTTTCATTGGTTATCACTTAACCACATTAATTTGTGTAGCTAGGCTGCTCAAGATAGGATTTCATCCATGCAAATCAAACTCTGTTCTGTCATGCCTTAGCCATAGAGGTTCTATGCTTTATCGTTCTAGAACTCATTGCAGTGACAATTTAATTGGTCCTCTTTATGAGGTACTGTATGAGAGCTCTTCTGTGGACCTTGAGCATCTACAGTAGTGGTTATACCTTGACAGTGTTTCACACTGAAACCCCTATTTTCCTCTATCGCCCAAAGTGAAGGTCACCAGAGATGCATAAGGTAGGGGACATTTTTTACAGCAGACAGTCCAGCAAAATTGTTCACATCAAGAGGCTTTTTGTGTATAAATGTACTGGACATGAGGATGGTCCTCCTAACATTTCTGTCTCTACAGCACATCTTTGCTCAGGGTGCTGTTTTCATCCAGTGGGAGAATATTGCAGTGGAATGGTACATCATAAAGTAGGGGGGAACTCACACGTATCTCATTTGTCTGTAGGCCATGTGGCTGTGAGAGTGGGCTATGTCTACTCAGTGTGCTTTCTGTAACTATCAGTATCTCCATTCATGCTAATTCACTTGCAGACAAGTTCAGCCACTGTGTCTGCATATGCCTTACTCCCAAGTAAGGTCCCCAAGTCATCTACAGTGAACAGAATTTTTAATCTCTAGAGCAAGCTGTGCTGTCACCTGTTTGCATCCCTGACCAATGATAGGTTCAGCAGCTAAATCTGATGTTGAATGTTTCAGCTCCATCGCATGCAAGACTAAGAAAGGAAGATACTTAGCTCACCCCATAAAACTTTCTGAAGCTAACTGAAAGCTCCTCCTTTTTTAACCATAAACCCTTACACCAAAGCCCCTCTTCTCTGGATCTCTTCATCTGCTCTTTGAAGCGAGATGGACCAGATCATGGCTGCAGGCTGCAACTTGTTTTGCTGTGGTAAAAACCTGCTTTTCTTCTCGTCAGGTTAGAGATTTCTATTTTTATTTTCTGGTAATCTTTTGTGGCTTTTTCTCTATTGATTCCTACCATACTTTGGCAGGATCCCCTCACTTCAGAGTACTGGCACTGTTTTATTGAATATTGTTTTAGTTTGTCATTCACTGATGGTGTTAAATTAGATAATGGTTTTCTTCTTTAAAGCTGTTAAAGTTTAGGCAGTTGTTTGAGTTGGTTTTCTGGTATGGACAAAGATAAAGAGTTGCATTCATTTAAGAAGTGCTTATGCAATGCAAAAATTCCACTCCAGGTTAAGAATTCAAAATGTTTAAAGGTGGACAGTATTTTTAAGAGAACTGCTTTGTGCCTTATTTTAGCCATTAACTATTAACAAATGGAAACTTGCATGTAGATGGTGAAGGTTTGGTCTGCCCTTCCTTCTTCATCTACTTTGGGTCCTTTTCTCCAAAGAGGAAAGTAACCTCCAACAAGGGTATGCATATTTCTACAAAAAGAGTTAATGTGCTTGAATGTGATGCTGTAAAAGATTGTGGTGATGTTGTAGACAGTGACATTTAGACCAGCTACTGTGTAGTAGGGGAGTGTAGTGTGTCTCAGTCTACATCCAAAAGAGAATCACTTCAAGGCTGGTAAAGCAGCATGATGCACTAGAGTTTCTTCATATAAAAATAACTATAAAAAAGGTTCTGTACCATATATTAGCTAGCTATAGAACTCCCTCTATAACAAAAGAAAGCTACGACAAGTGTCTAAAGGAAATGGAATCACTCAGTATTAAACCTAGTATCATTTTCATTGGTGATCTAAACTATCCAGCTATAGACTGGGAAACCTATACCACCACCACTAGCGCACAAGCACAGAGATTCCTGGACTTTGTCGATACAAATACCATGGAACAATTAATCAAGAGTAGTACCCACTAGGGGAAATAACATCTTGAATCTTGTTCTTACTAATGTAGGAACATCTTGCACCATCCCTTGCGTATCTTCATCACTTTTTAGGTCTGACCATAAAGTCTCCTTCAAAATAAAATTGAAACCAGAAATCCCTTCCACCCAAGATACCTTTAGAAATTTCTTTAAGAAAAACTACTTGCACCTAAGTGATACATTGGCAAGTTTCAAATCCCCGACAAGCCCAGTTAACTCCACTGAAAACACGGAAACGTAAACCACCTCACTGTAGCAGTATGCAAACAGCTGCATAGATACAGCTGTGCCATGTAGAAACAAATGCTGGGCAAACTCCAGAAACAAAACCACATGGTGGAACCATAATATCAACAAGCTCTTTAAGTGAAAATATGCATTTATTACACAGTTAACATCTTTACTGAATTATAGGTTAATGTGTGATTACTAGGCTAATGCCACAAGAGCCTTTACAAGCCTAGCCAATAATGCCCAGGATATGACATTGTATCTAAACTCCCCAGATGTGAGATTGGGTAGTATCAGGGTAGCTGGTGTTTAGGTGTTGGAGCCATGAGTCATTTTACAGACTGCCTGTGTCCATAAGGGACATGGGCAGAACCCCAGGAGTGAATTTATGGTTCCCCATCTATTTATCCAAGTTATTTTTGAAGACAGTGAGGGATGGATTTTGTTTTACAAAGATGGGAAGTTTATTCCATAGGTGAGGTAGCATTTGGGATACAAATCTGTCTCTCTAGCAAGTACTGTTAGAGTCACAAATAAAGACTTGAAGCACATACAAAAACTGATAAAAACAAAAAGGAAGAAACCCAAGAGGGAGGCTTCCACACTATTTAGCACTTTCATCCAAAGTTAAACTGGACTTCTTCAGAATGCCATTAAAATAAAAATGGATGGTTTTATGCCATAATACAGTCATGTGGTCCAGAACATTAATTCGATGCTTGTCATTAAAACCATTCTTAAAAAGACAGTAACAATAACATACATATAACTGATTAGTTTGCAGTTAAAACGATTCTCTAGAGTCTCCTTGCTCCTTTTTCTGTTTAAAACTTTAATTTAGTGTCTCATTGTTTTTCTGGTATGATAAACATTTCCTGTAGATGTTTTTCGTGTTTCACTGTTGCAGTCATCACATTTGGGTTATATGCTGGCAGTAGCCCTCATTTGGCCTGATTATCAAATTCTTGGGTCCTGCATCAGTTGCTGTCTCATCTTCCATGACGTCAGGTAATCAGGGGGTATAAAGCATACAACCGACACCATTACATCAGTCTTTCTTGCCGTGCGGTGTTCGAAGCAGAAGCTGTTCACAAGTGCCGGTCGGCCGACTCCTGAAATTTTCGTTTTCGAGTTTCAGATCCAAAGTTTTCAACTAAGCTAAGAACCCCATTGGGGATCCTTTTTCTTGCTCTAAACCGATGTCAGTAAAAGTTAACAATTGTATTTCTTGTGGAAAGCAAATACCTCATAAAGATTTTAATTCGTACTGCATTCCTTGCTTAGGCCCAGACCACGACGTACCTCGCTGTCGGTTTTGTGCCTTATTCAAACCTTGTACTGTTTGTCGTTGGTTCACTTACGCATCTAAATATTTTGGTACTCAGTTTAATTATCCAGAAATGGCTTCGGTAAGCCAACCGACTATCGACATTCTGCAAAAATGCAAAGATAAAGACAGAGACAGACTGCATAGGTCCAAAGCTGCCGCCGACACTTCTCCTAAGCTAGTCGCCAGTTCGCTGGTACTCAGTGAGGCGCTTTTGCAGCCCCTGATACCCGCTACTTCAGATTCACAGGCCTCTACTGAGACCCATTTGGAGTCCGGTATGCCGCAAGATGCTTCTTCGACTGTGGAACCTGTGGATGTCTCTACCTTGGATGGGTCCGGAGCCACTGTGCAGGCACCGGCTTCTGAGGGTGTATTCAGGCCTACTGACTTGCATATTAAACTGACGCTATCTTCTTCAAGGCCTAAAACTCGATCCATGCCAAGAAAATCAATGCCCAGACCGCATGGTCAGGCCCCTATGCCTAAAAAACAAATGATAAGAATGGCTGAAGACCTTATTACTCTAATCAGGGGAAGCCACCCTTTCCCCTCTAAGAGACCTAGGACTGATTTTCATTCTGATTCTTCTGATCAGTATTCTGAAATTTCTGTTTTCTCTGATGACCAGGATTTGCCCTTATCTACCTATGAGGATTCTGATGCAGATAACTCCATTCCCTCTGCTTCCCCTCCAGAGGATTTCTCTTTTGGTGAAACCTTGCATATTCTTAGGGAGCATTTTCGCTGGGAAAGCCAGGATTACTCTGACTCCAAAAAGAGGCTTAGGGAATTCTTACTCCTGCCTCAAAACAGGCCTTTAGCTATCCCTCCTGTACTGGACATTGTAGATGCCTTCTCGCAATCTAGCCTGGCCCCTGACTCTCTGCTTCCTGTTCCCAGAAAACCTGATAGGTATTACAGGGTACCTGACTCTCACAAGTTCCTCTTTGAAAATCCTACTTCGGATCTTGAGACCATTTCATAGAGACCCAAGGGCATTAAGGCTACTACTGCCAAAATCCTACCCTCTCTGATAGAGATTCCAGGGTGCTGGATAGATGGGCAAGAAGATATACACTTCTGCAACCTTGGCCATTAGGGCCTTAAACTGCCGGTTTCATATGTTAAAGTATCAGCAGCATATTATTGGATTGCTTTAACAGAAAATGATGTTGATTCCTGACTGTACTGAAAATAAAGATTTACAGGATTTAATGCATTCTGCTGAACAAGTTGGAAAACATGTTTTGCAGTGTGGTTCTGATTCATTAGAGGCATCT
This sequence comes from Protopterus annectens, assembly GCF_019279795.1. NCBI lineage: Eukaryota > Metazoa > Chordata > Ceratodontiformes > Protopteridae > Protopterus > Protopterus annectens. Next base: position 1,095,626,017 of record NC_056735.1, on the reverse strand, counting down.
TGCAGGGCTGCTGTCACTGTGTCTGTACTTAGAAGGCATGCTTGGCTTAAGGAAGAATCTTTGCCAGATCATGTTAAAGCTAAATTACTGGATGATCACTTAAACCAAGACCGCCTGTTTGGCAACAAAGCAAACGTAGTATTTAAAAAGATGGAGGAAAAAGCTAAATCTATGCAAACTGTTAAAGATTTCCTGCAAGTACAGCCTCCCAGATTTAGTAGGCATTGGCCTTCTAGGAATTGGTCCTTTCCTGCTTCTTCCAGGCCTTCTCAGTCCAAACCCAGAACCAGCAGAACACCCAGGCTTCAGTCTCAAGGTACTCACAGGCTTAAGCAGTGGGGGGCTCCCACTTCCAAAGCTGGGAGTAGTAAGACTTCCCCCCCATGGTAAACTGTCTCAATGACTTAACTTTAAACCTTCCAAGCCCTGCTCAACTGACTGTTCCTTTAGGGGGAAGATTGCCCTGGATGCAAAAAATTGGGAACTCATTACTCAGGACAAATGGGTTTTAAATATAGTTTTCCAAGGATACAGATTCCACATGTTCTTCATGTTTCACTCTTGCAGTCATTACACTTGGGTTATCTGCTTGCAGTAGCCCTCAGTCAGCCTGATTAACAAAGTCTTGGGTCCTGCGACAGTTGCTGTCCCTTCTTCCATGACAACAAAAAAGAGAGCACAGAAACGTTCAGTATCCACACTTTAATGCAGCAATACAACACTTAAGACAGTAAAACTTTCGGGTCTCCCCTTCCTCAGTGCTTTCAACGTTTCTATGCTCTTTTTTGTTGTTTGACTGATTATCGTATTGAGCACAGTTTACCACAGTGATAACTTTTTGTGTTTCCTTCTTCCATGACGTCAGGTCGTCAGGGGTACAAAACATGTAGCCGACGCCATTACATCAGTCTTTCTTGCCGTGCAGTGCCCAAAGCAGAAGCAGTTCGCAAGTGCCAGTAGGCCGACTCCTGAAATTTTTGTTTTCGAGTTTCAGAACTGAAGTCTTCAACTAAAGCTAAGTACCCCGCTGGGGAAACTTTTTCTTGCTCCTTACCGATGTCAGTAAAAGTTAATAATTGCATTACTTGTGGAAAGCAAATACCTCACAAAGATTATAATTCGTACTGTATTCCTTGCCTAGGCTCTGGCCACGACGTACCTTGCTGTCGGTTTTGTGCTTTATTTAATCAGTGCACTATACGTCGTCGGTATATTTTCGCTTCTAAATATTTTGGTTCTTGGTTTAATTATCCAGAAATGTCATCGGTTAGCCATCCGACTATCGGGATTCTGAAAAAACGCAAAGATAAAGACAGAGACAGGTCGCCGAGATCCAAAGCTGCCGACGACACTTCTCCTAAGCCAGTCGCCAGTTCACCGGTACTCAGTGAGGCGCTTTCGCAGCCCCTGATACCCACTACTTCTGACTTGCAGGCCTCTACTGAGACTCATTCGTAGCCCGGTATGCCGCGAGATGCTTCAACTGTGGAACCTGCGGATGTCTATACCTTGGATGGGTCCGGAGCCGCTGTGCAGGCACCCGCTTCTGAGGGTGTATTCAGGCCTACAGATTTTCATATTAAACCGATGCCTCCTTCATCATTTAGGCAAAAATCTCAAACCATGCCTAAGAAACCGACGCCCAGGCTGCATGCTCAGGACTCTATGCTTAAAAAACAAATGATAAGAATGACTGAAGATCTTATAATTCTAATCAGGGGAAGCCAACCTCCCCCTTCTAAAAGACCTAGGACTGAAGTTGTTTATGAATCTTCTGAACAGGATTCTGATTTTTCTTATTCTTCTGATGATCTGGATTAGCCCTTATCTACTTATGAGGATTCTGATGCAGAGGACTCTATTCCCTCTGCTTCCCCTCCAGAGGGTTTTTCTTTTGGTGAGACCTTACATACTCTAAGGGAGCATTTCCACTGGGAAAGCCAGGACTTTTCTGATTAAAAAAGAGGCTTAGGGATTTCTTACTCCTGCCTCAGCATAGGCCTTTAGCTATACCTCCTATACTAGACATTGTTGATGATGCCTTTTCAGAATCTAGTTTGGCTCCTGATTCTTTGCCTCCTGCTCCCAGAAAACCTGACAGATATTACAGGGTTCCTAATTCTCATAAGTTCTTTTTTAAAAATCCTATTGTGGATCCAGAGACTATTTCACAGGGACCCAAGGGCATTAAGGCTTCTACTGCTAAAAATCTTACCCCCTCTGATAGAGACTCCAGGGCGCTGGCTAGATGTGGTAAGAAAGTTTACATTTCTGCAACCTTGGCCATTAGGCCTTTAAACTGCCAGTTTCATATGTTAAAAGTATCAACAACATGTTATTGGATTGCTTAAACAGAAAATGATGTTACTTCCTGACTGTGCTGAAAATAAAGAATTATATGATTTAATGCATTCTGCTGAACAGGTTAGAAAACATACTTTGCAATGTGGATTTGATTCATTAAAGGCCTCTTGCAGGGCTGCTGTTACTGGGTCTGTGCTCAGAAGGCTTGCTTGGCTTAAGGATCAAAGCTAAATTGTTGGATGCTCCCTTAAATCAGGACTGCCTGTTTGGCAACAAGGTGGAGGAAGTTCTTAAAAAGATGGAAGATAAAGCTAAATCAATGTAAAGTGTTAAATATTTCTTACACATTCAGCCTCCTAGATTTAGTAGGCACTGGCCCTCTAAAAATTGGTACTTTCCAGCCCCTTCCAGGTCTTCTCAAGCCAAACCCAGACACAGCAAAAACCCCAGGTTGCAGTCCCAAGGGACACACAAGACTAGGCAGTGGGGGTTTCCTCACCCAAACCTGGGAGTAGTAAGACTCCCCCTATGGAAAACTGTCTCAGTGACTTGCTTTTAAAACTACCAAGCACTTCCCAACTGAATTTTCCTTTAGGTGGAAAGAGGGGTCTGCTTGCCAAAAACTGGGAACTCATTACCCAGGACAAATGGGTTTTAAATATAGTGTCTCAAGGATACAGATTTAATTTCCACACGTTACCAACACCAAACAGGTGGCCATATCTACCACCAAATCAGTGGGCAGAGGTCCAAAAATCAAGTATTCTCTCTCTCAAACATGGGGGCTATTCAGTTAGTACCAGAAGAGGAAAAGTGACAAGGTTTCTATTTGAGACTTTTTCTGGTACCCAGAAAAGGCAATCCATGGCGTCCTATCCTGGACATTTCTATTCTAAACACCTTTCTGGTGATTCCAAAATTCAGATGCTGACTCTTCACCAGCTGCTTCCTATGCTAGGCAAGGATGCATGGTTGGTAACACTAGACATAGAAGAAGCATACCTGCACATCCCTATCAGGGAGTCTTGCAGAAGATACCTATGCTTCAAAGCAGGCTACATGCACTATCAGTTCTCTGCACTGCCCTTTGGCTTGTCTACTGCGCCCAGGGTATTCACAAAGTGCCTAGCTCCAGTCATTCCTTTTTGCAGGCAAAGAAATATTCAAATATACCCAGATACTTCATAAGGGCTTGTCTTTTTCCTCCATCATAATTCATGCCTCAGCCATTTCAGCTCATTATAGCACAGAGCCTCCCCTCTTCTCTCACCCACTGCTCAAGCAGTTCCTCAGGAGGGGCCAAAAATTTAAGGCCACCCAGGAGAGCTCCAACTCCAGACTGGGATCTTAACTTTGTCTTGGAGAAACTCACTCTTCCTCCTTTTGAGCCAGCTGCTACTGCAGATTTAAAATTTCTTTCCTGGAAAACAGCTTTTTTTAGCAATCACTTCTGCAAGAAGGGTATCTGAATTTCAGACCCTTATGGCAGTGGAACCTTTCATCATCTTTCATGGGGACAGGGTGTCCCTCAGAACCAATCCCTCCTTCATGCCCAAGGTAGTATCCAGTGTGGCTCTTAATCAGTCCATTCGTTTGCCTACCTTCTTTCCTAACCCACAGAACAAAGGGGAACGAATACTACATTCTTTAGATGTGCACAGACAGCTTAGATTCTTCCTGGACAGGACTAAACCTCAAAGGAAATCTGAACAACTGCTGGTGGCATTTGCTGCAGGGACAGACGGGAAAGCTATTTCAAAACAAACCATTTCAAAATAGATAGGCCACTGCATTCATTTCTGCTATAAGCACCATGAAATCCTATCCCAGAGGGCATCAGACCCCACTCAACCATGGCTGCATGTACCTCTACAGCCTTTCTCAGGGGCGTCCCTACTAGGGACATCCTAGAAGCTGCTACCTGGAGTTCTGTGCATACTTTCACCAAGCATTATCATTTGCCAATTTTCTCTAAATCCAGAGCTGGTTTTGCCACTGCAGTCTTGCAGGGCCTTATAGCTGGTCCTCATTCTGTTTAAATTCCTCCTCCCAACCTTAGCTTTGGGAATCTACCCAAATGTAATGACTGCAACAGTGAAACATTAAGAACATAGTACAGTTGTGTACACTTACCATAAATGTAGATGTTCAAGTGTATTCATTGTTGCAGTCCTGGTTACCCTCCCTCCAGCCCCCTTTCTTCTTTTGGCTATACCTCTACTCTCACTTGCTATGCTCTAAAAGCTTTTTGGTGTATTTGCTTTTTTGTTGGAGGTATATCCTTGCATTTATAAATTTGATTGCTTCCCCTTGGGGGGGGGGGGCACCTGACATCTGGGGCAAGAAAAACTGATGTAATGGCGTCGGCTGCATGTTTTATACCCCTGACTACCTGACATCATAGAAGAAGGGCCAGCAACTGACGCAGGACCCAAGACTTTGTTAATCAGGCCGACTGAGGGCTACTGCAAGCGGATAACCCAAATGTAATGACTGCAACAGTGAATACACTCGAACATCTACATTTATGTTAAGTGTACACAGCTGTACTTTCCACGCCTTACTAACCCCAAACAGTTGGCCAGACCTACTCCCAAATCAGTGGGCAGAGGCTCAAAAGCAGGTTCTCTCTCTTCTAAGCATCAGAGCTATTCAATCTGTCCCGGAAGAAGAATGGGGGCAAGGTTTCTACTCAAGACTTTTCCTGGTACCCAGAAAAGAGAATTCCTGGCATCCTCGCCTGGACCTGTCTATCCTAAGCACATTTTTGGTAATCCCAAAATTCAAGATGCTAACTCTTCTTCAGCTGCTTCCCATGCTAGGCAAAGATGCTTGGTTGGTAACACTGGATTTAAAGGAAGCCTACCTGCACATCCCAATAAGGGAATCTTGCAGAAGATACCTACGCTTCCAAGCAGGCTACATGCACCATCAGTTCTCTGCACTGCCCTTTAGCTTATCTACTGTGCCCAGGGTATTCACAAAGTGCCTAGCTCCAGTCATTCCTTTTTGCAGGCAAAGAAATATTCAAATATACCCATACCTGGGCGATTGTCTAATTCAGGCAGAAAGCTAGGACATACTATTAAATCATCTAGCATTTGTAAAGAAATTGCTAATGTCTCTGGGGTACACCATAAACGAAAAGAAATCACATCTTGTACCCTGCCAACAAGTTGTATTCCTGGGAGCAAGCCTGAATACAACTTCCCAGATGCCCTACCTCACGCCAGAGAAACAAGTTCATTTGACAGTCTACTTCAAACTACTGGCCACAAAGACCCAGGTATTTGCAAGGAAAATACTGCAAGGCCTGTGGTTCATGGCTTCTTGCATTCTACTAATTCCATATGCAAGACTGCATATGAGGAAACTACAATGGTATCTAAAAAGCCTATGGTGTAAGCATTCTCAGGATCTAGAATCAATGATTCCTATCATACTTTGTCTACAGATAGAGTTCCTTTGGTGGGCAGAGGCCTGCCACCAATACAAGGGACTGCCATTCACTCTACCCCCTGCCGCCCAAACCCTAACAGATGCATCAGATTGTGCATGGGGGGCTCACTTGGCAGGGCAGTGCATTCATGGCAAATGGAACCCAAATCAAATGTATCTGCATATCAATCAAAAAGAAATGTTAGCTGTACAGAATGCTCTGACAGCCTTCAAGGACCACATTCTTCCAGTACAATTATTGGTAAAGACGGACAACACCACTGTTATGTGGTGCATAAACTAGCAGGGGGGATCCCACTCATAACCTCTCTGCAGACTAGCCATGGCTCTGTGGAACAGCCTTGAGCTACCAAGTGCACCTACAGGCTCAGTTCCTACCAGGAAAGCTAAATACACTGGCAGACGACCTAAGCATAAATCTCATGGACCCGCACGAGTGGAAACTGGAACCAAAGATATTCAGCATGTTGAGAAACAAATGGGGGAGCCCAGAGATAGACCTGTTTGCTTCCCCCCAGAACTACCAGTTGGACAAATTCTGCACAAGGACTCCCCACAAGCAAGCTTGGAAAGTGGATGCCCTGTCCTTCACCTGGAAAAACCTATCAGTTTATGCCTTTCCCCCTCTGCCTCTCCTCTGCAAGGTACTACTAAAGATCAAACAGGACAAACCAAGGACAATACTGATTGCACCAGACTGGCCATGCCAACACTGGTACCCCCTCTTGCGCAGTGTGTCAATGCTGTCACCATGGCACCTGCCTCAGACCCCTGCCCTGCTGTCCCAGCAGGAGGGCCAGATTCTGCACCCTCAGCTTCAAACCCTGAACCTGGTGGCCTGGCTAGTTACCTTATCTCTCTGTTACCATCTCTCAGTAAGCAAGTGATGGATGTCATTCTGGAGACAAGGAGGCCTAGTACTTGAAAATCCTATGCTGAAAAATGGAAAAGAGTCTGCTCCTGGAGCCAAACTCAGGGGTGGGCACAGCTGCGCCCAGTTTACCCCATATTCTTCAATACTTAACTGAGATGCTTCACAAGGGCCTTTCCTTTTCCTCCATCAAAATTCATGCCTCAGCCATTTCAGCTCATTACAATACAGAACCACCCCTCTTCTCTCATCCACTGCTGAAGCAACTCCTCAGAGGGGCCAAAAATTTAAGACCACCCAGGAGAGCTCCTACTCCAGCCTGGGACCTTAACTTTGTATTGGAAAAGCTCACTCTACCTCCCTTTGAGCCAGCTGCAAATGCAGAGTTGAAATTCCTTTCTTGGAAAACAGCCTTCCTTGTAGCCATCACTTCAGCAAGAAGGGTGTCTGAATTACAGGTCCTCAGGGCAGTGGAGCCTTTCATCATCTTTCATGCTGACATGGTGTCTCTCAGGACCATTCCCTCTTTCATGCCCAAGGTGGTATCCAGTGTGGCCCTTAATCAGTCCATTCATTTAACAACCTTCTTTTCTAATCCACAGAACAAAGGGGAACGAATACTGCACTCCTTGGATATGCAGAGACAACTTAGATTTTACTTGGACAGGACTAAGCCTCTCAGGAAATCTGAACAGCTGCTGGTTGCATTTGCTGCAGGGGCAGAGGGGAAGGCCATTTCAAAGCAAACTGTTTCTAAGTGGATAGGCCATTGCATTAATTTCTGCTATAAGCACCATGGAAAACCTACCCCACAGGGGATAAGACCACATTCAACCAGGGCTGCATCTACCTCTACAGCCTTTCTCAGAGGTGTCCCTACCAGGGACATCCTAGAAGCTGCTACCTGGAGTTCTGTACATACCTTCACCATGCATTACCATTTGACAATTCTTTCTAAATCCAGAGCTGGCTTTGCCACTGCAGTCTTGCAGGGCCTTATAGCTGGTCCTAATGCTATCTAATTACCTCCTTCCATCCTTAGCTTTGGGAATTTACCCAAATGTGATGAATGCAACAGTGAAACAAGAAGAACATAGTACAGTTGTGTGAACTTAGCATAAATGTAGATGTTCGAGTGTATTTACTGTTGCAGTCCTGTTTACCCTCCCTCCAGACCCCTGACTTCTATTGACTAGACCTCTATTCTTGCTTACTATGCTTAAAGCTTTTTGTTGTATTTGCTTTTTGTTGGAGGTGTAACCTTGTATATAATTGCTTCCCATTATGAGGGCACCTGACATCTGGGGCAAGAAAAACTGATGTAATGGCGTCGGCTGCATGCTTTATACTCCTGACTACCTGACGTCATGGAAGATGAGACAGCAACCGAAGCAGGACCCAAGACTTTGATAATCAGGCCAACTGAGGGCTACTGCAAGCAGATAACCCAAATGTGATGACTGCAACAGTGAATGCACTCGAACATATACATTTATGGTAAGTGTACACAACTGTACATTTTTCTGCCTAAAATAGTGTAGCTGGTAGCTGTAGCATAGTTCCTCACCCTGTCTTCCTCCTATTGTTGTCTTGTTCCTAAACTTGGTAGCTTTGCAGTTGCCAGTCCCTACTGTAAATTTGATTTGGGGCACTCCTCCCAGTCCAGTCTCATTAGCTCATTCTCTGCTTAATACAAGAAGAACATTTGGGTAGGCCAACCCCCGTTGTTTCTTAACCTTGAATTATCTTCTGTTCCTCCTTTCTCCCTTTCCACTCTACAAAAAAAAAAAAAAAAAAAAAACTTTATTCAGCAGCTTTTACAGTATTTGTGTTTCTTCCTCCTACTCTATTACTTCATCTTGCTATTTCAGCTACTTGTTCTCTAAAGGGTTCAATTGCATCTTTTCTGCTGCATTTATTACTGCTTGATTTTAGCCCGTTTAAATTGTGTTATTCTAAGCCTCTTAGTTTTGGTTTAAGCACTGGGGCTTTAAGCCTACCCCTTAGCTCTCCCTGGCCTCTCTCCCTCAGATTCTGACAAATATGGATGGACAATTTCCTATGGTTTCTCCTGCCAGCCTGGTTGATATGGGCATCCTGAGACAGTGTAGCAACTGCCTCCTGCCTCATGTACACGGACAACCATCTACTATTGCCACCTAAAAACACAATTTGTGAGAGATGCAATTACATTAAGAACCTAGAGTCTATGCTGTCTCACTCACAAGCCAGTATATCTGGCACTGAGAAGGTTATCTACTCAATCACTACACCTCAAACACCACCCACAACTACACAACACATACCAACATATGTGGAAGTTCTCAACAAAAACATACCTAAACAAAAGGAGACCTCATAGGCAAAAACACAAGTGAACTCCCACAACCCAACACAACCCATACCACACATACTCCACACACCTGTGTCTCACAACCACAAACGCCTAACCATAAACCCAACATATTAGTCATAGGAGACTCCATTGTGAGACACACACACAGATGTGCCTCTCACCAGGCTGGATAAGGAGAAAGTCAAGGTTAGTTGTCTGTCATGTGCCCGACTCCACCATATCACACACGCACTCAGGTCTTTCAGCAACAGGTACAGTTATGACTCTGTCATAGTCCATGTTGGGGTGAACGACTTGAGACGTACCTCCCTGGACTATATGAAGAGAGACATGATTGACCTCGCTGCATATGTGTCCCAGGCAGGTATGTCCCTAACCTTAAGCAGTATTCTACCATCACCCAGAATAATGCCTCAATACAAACAGAAATGATTGACTTTAACAATTGGCTTAGTTTTTGGTGTCATTCCAGGGGGATCCAGTACCTGAAAGCCTGGGAAGATATGATCGATAGACCACGATGCTTTGCTAGAGATGGCCTGCATCTGTCTCACTTGGGCTTCATACTTCTGGAAAAAAGGCCCTTGCCTCCCCCATAGTGCCTTTTTAGTAAAAGTTCTGAGGTCGATACTACCAACAGAAAAATGTCAACAAAATGCATATTAAAGGTCATGCTGCTAAACGGTAGCAGTCTAAACATAAAACAGCACTCATTGCAAGCATTCTTAACCCTGGAAGATGCTGACATTTGTGCAGTCACAGAAACCTGGTTCAAAGCTGTGGAGAGCACCCCAGCCTAACCTGGTTACTCATCCTATCATACATTCATACCCCAAACTGTGGGCAGCAAAGCCAAAGGAGGTGGAGTTTCAATATATACAAAAGACACACACCTCCAGGCAGGTCAGACAGTATGACATACATGAAACACTCCAGGTGCAGTTAACCATTGACAAGACCCCTGTTCAAATCATAGCTAGCTACAGGCCCCCAAATTTGACTCAAGATGCCCAATCCACCTATCTGGACCTCTTTGAATCCATCAAGATTCAACCCTTTAACCTGATCCTGGGCAACTTTTAACTACCCAACCATAGATTGGAAAAATGACTCAAGCCAGAATGCAAATGTCCAGAGATTCCTCGATTTTTATCAGTGCAAATACCTTGGAACAGCTAGTCGATACCCCCACATGAGATAATATCTTGGACTTGGTATTAACCAACATGAGTAACCACTGCAGCATCCCTACAGTGTCATTCTCCCTGATAAGATCTGACCATAAAGCGGTCACTTTTGAAGTCAGCATTTCCACTGACCCCTCTCTAGTTAGGGTCAAATAAAAAAACTTCTCCAGAGCTGGTTACAACCTCCTGAGGGATGGTATAAACAGCTTCACAGCCCCCTCCCCCTCTTTTGACACTGGCACCAATGTCCAAATCTATACCAAAGCACTATACGAGCACTTATATAGATGCATGGAATCAGGAATACCTGACAGGACAAAATCATCCTTTTCAAGGAAGAGTAAAATTGTCTAGTGGACATCTGCAATAAATAAGCTCTATAACAAAAGGAAAAAATTGCAGTCCAGGACCAAGAAGGAGCAGGTGCCCAACTAAAAGTGATCTCTCCTTAGCCTGAACAAGCAAATAAGAGCACTAGTGAAGTACTCTAAAGCCAACTTCGTGTCCAAATCAGCCACATCTACTAGAAACAATCATAAAACTTCTTCACATATGTCCAAAAACTCAAAGGAAGCACCCAGATTTGTTCAGAACTAGTGATCAAGGACACCACATACACAAGTGCTGTAGATATAGCCAACCTGCTGGCTGACAGACTCAGCAAAAACTTCACCCCTCTGTCCCTCCAACAGTAAATCAGGCCATCCCCAGTACCTGCACCCTCCCCTTATCTCTAGGGAATAGGTCATCACTGTCCTTTCAAAGGCAAAAAGTACATCCTCCATGGGACCTGATAATATCCCAGGCAGCATCCTACATGAACTTAGGCATGAACTTGCAGCACCATTAGGCACCCTATTCAACCAAAGCCTAAGTACCAGCTTTGTCCCAGCCGTATGGAGGACAGCCACTGTCATCCCTTTACACAAAGGTGGAGCGTCCACCAATCTGGGAAGTTATAGACCCATCAGCCTAACTAGCCTGATCTGCAAGGCCATGGAACAGATTATCATGGACCTCATTAACAGGGGATATTGGCAACCTCTAAACACTCGACCCCACAGAGTTTGGCTTTGTCAAGGGGGGGTCATGTCTGTTAAATCTGGTTGACTTCTTTGAGACAGTCACCGAAGCCATGGACAAGGGGAAGACAGTGCACACCGCCTACCTTGACCTGGCCAAAGCCTTGGACACTATTCCCCACTCGGGGATAATAGATAAACTCTCTCAACTAGGAATCACGACATATGTTATCAGATGGGTAGCAAACTCACTCACTGATAGAACCCACCTAATCAAAATAGGGAAAGTCACTTCAAGCAGTAGAATCGTAACGAGCGGTGTACCCCAAGTCTTGGGGCCTCTGTTATTCGGGATATACTCCTCTGAGGTGCAGACCAAAACCAGTGGGCTGTGGCTGACTAAGTTTGTAGGTGATTGCAAGCTGGGCTCAATCATGAGTTCCCCAAGTGATGTGGACGCCCTCCAAGAGGGTCTCACCCAAACAAATGATTGGTGCCTGAAACATGGTCTCAAGCTAAATGCCAAAAAATGCATCATCATCATCATCCCCCTTGGGGAGAGTGACGCCCCCACGTTATCACATTAATAACGTCCTAAGCACACAATCAGTCATGAGGGTTTTCGGCAGCCAGGTTGATAGCAACCTAACTTTTGACCATCATGTTGCTTCCTTTGTAGAGAAAGCTTTCTACATGGCCCACTTCATAAGTAAGGGTATTTCATCCAGGGGCAAGGAGGTCATAACATCCTTGTATTCTTCCCTTATAAGGCCAATTATTGAGTACAATGCTGAACACCCCCTTCGGCATGTACCTCGCAAAGCACATGCAGCAGCAGGAGAGGCCACAGAGGTTCCTCACCAGAAGAATCCAGGGCCTCAAACATCTACCCTACACAGATAGGCTAAAAGCCCTGTCCCTCTACTCAGTTTCATACAAACTCTTCAGAGGTGACCTTTGTCTGGCATACAAAGCAATCTCAGACCCCGCCTTGCATATCGGCAAGTCAAGCTCCACTCGTGCAACCCACATACACGACCTCAACCTGGTCTGTGACATTAATAGGACTTGTTGGCAGGACAAATTTGTGTCCCAGAGACTCCCCCATCTGTGGAATAGACTCCCTCTCCATGGCAAGCAGAGTACTTCAATATCCCTTTTTAAGCCCAACCTGGATAACTGGATGGGAAACAGAAAATACACCCCTGGGATTCAACCTCTGTCCCTGCTGGACAGGGGCTTTGTGTGGTGACTTGTTTAAACATGGGCTAAACTCTTAGCTAGGCTTATAAGGGCCAAAGGGCCAATAGCCTAATAACTTCATATGATCCTATAACTAAGAAAAAACTTTTTACAAGAACTAAACTTTGAATATCAGTGATAAAAAGTTGAGCCAAAAATATACATTTATACAAATACATTTATTGATACATAAATATTCTAGTACAACAATAGAAAACTTCAAAGAAAAGACATGTAAAAAGCAGCTTTTACAAGGCAAAGGCAGCCTTTAGTTTTAAAACACTGCTGATTGAAGTTGTATCATTTAGCCCAGGAAAAACAGTGGCATTAATGTTTAGCTGAACTTCAGGCACTTCAGCCAACTGCTTGGAGGGGTGAGTAGGTTAGGACCCTTGAGCAACAATGTGAGAAATGTGACAACCCAAGGGATATACAACAAAGCATTATACTTAATGTTGTGGACCATGTGACTGCTATTATGGTATAAAGCCATCCATTTGATTTTAATGGCATTCTGTTAAAGTCCAGTCTAACTTTGGACAAAACCCTAAATTGGTTTAATAAAGTAGGGGAGTCACAAATAAGGTTAAGGTCCATGGAACCCATAACCCTTGTATAATTTTTTTTGTGAGCATGTAACATTTTCTTCAGGGCTGGAACAGAGAGTGCCATGTAGGTCAGGCACAAGTCACTTCTCGATAAATGATGAGAGATGGAGTAAAGGGATAGGGGTTTTAGTCAGTCTGCATAAAACACGTTTTACTCTTTGTATCTTTTTAGTGAGAAACCTCTGGGGCCACTCCAGTTGGTGTAATTGCCTGGTTAGGTGCATGCAGAAGGGAACATTACACTCAATTATGGGACTGATGAAAGCTGAGTACAACGGCAGTGTGACTTCCTTTGATCTTGATGCCATGTCTTTACTTATAAGTTGAGCCAGACAGAAGGATTTCCACACTACCATAGCTACCTGGTGGTCAAAGTTAAGGTTACTATCTATCTGTATTCCTAGGGCCCTCACCACTCAGACTACTTTTAGGGTTGTGCTATCAATATAATAATTGGCAGGGATATTTGATTTACTGAAGGGTATGATTATGCGTTTTTAGCATTTAATCTCAGACCGTGGTTTTGGCACCAGTCCTATGTCATTTTTAGGCCTGTGTGTAGGATGTCAGCATTGTTTGGGGTTCAGTGATTTCTCCCTGCTTACAGTCATTGGTGAATTTGGTGAGCCAGAGCCCTCCAACATTGGCCTTCACTTCAGAGAAATGTATTCCAAACAGGAGGGGTCACAACACTGAGCCCTGTTGGACACCGCTAGTAGCAAGTTTCATATCAGAAATGGATTCACCTATCCGGACAAGATATGCGTACTGTTAGTGAGCCAGTCAGCTTTCCATCTGATGATTTAGGGGTTTATGCCTAACTCAGTAAGTTTATCTGTAATTCCAAGTGGAAGATTGTGTGGAAAGCTTTGGCCAGGTCTAGATGGCGCAATGTGTATCGTTTTACCCTCATCCATGGACCTGGTAACTTTCACAAAAAAGTCCACCAGACTGAGCAGGTAAGATCGCCCTTTGACAAAGCCAAATTGGGTCTGGTCCAGTATTTGGAGAGTTCTTATGTTATTGATCAGGTCCACAGTAATGCTCTCAATGACATTGCAGATAAGCCTGTAGTTCCCAGTGTCAGTTGATGGGCCTCCCTTGAGCAGAGGGATGACTGTTGCAGTCTTCCATTCCTCTCATAGCCCAGCTGGTTAAACAGGGTTTCTAGTGGCACTGAAAGATTTTGTTTTAAGCTATTTAAGAAGCATCCTGGAATGTTGTTGGGACCCATGATGACTGTGTTTTTGGCTTTAGTGAGCTCAGTAAGGACCTGTTCCCACACAATGACCGATTGGGGGATGGTTGCAGATATTTCTTTGGGTGTGGTAGGGGGTGATGGGGGGGATTGAACTGAACTTGTATGCCAGCAGGTTTGCTATACTTTCAGGCTGGGTGTAAGTGTTGCCGTTCATGAATAACTTGGCACATTTCCGCTGCGGTTACAAACATAATCTAAAAAAGCCTTATGGTTATCTTTCACCTGGGTGGCTATCCTTACCTCATAGTTTGCTTTGGCAGATATGACCAACTCTCTAATTAGTTTCTTTAGAGTGTCTTTTTGCACTGTTTCGTCTGTTCCTTCTTTGCTTTGGAATGGACTTTTTTTTTCCATTTGTTAAATAGCCTATTTATGCTAGGGGTCCACCAGGGTGGTTTATTTTTGCCAAGAGTCATAGGTTTGACTCAGACAGCTACTGCCTCCTCTATGCAGGTATGAATGTGTTTATATAGTACTTTTGTGTACAGCTTAGAGTAGGCCTCAGTGTCATCTGAGTTTGGAGGGGCTTGAAAGTTTAATAAACTGTCATTTAGTTTGAGGCAGTTGGTCTTAGCAAAGTTATCACTTATAAAATGAAGAAATTGTTAACAAACTGCAAGTAAATCCACGAAAAAACTGCAACCAAGGAGAACAATCCACTCTCGTTTATTAAGCAATTTTCGTCCTTCTTAATAGTAAGAACTTCCTTTTAAGGTGAATGAAAGGGTTAATTTCAATTTTGCCTTTGATGAGGGAAGGACATTTTATTGGCTGGTTGTATGTCATGTGACTACAAGCCCATTTGTTTTAAACAGTAACTGTGTATGTATATGTGTATCTGGAGAAGTTCTTACTATTAGGAAGGACAAAAAACGCTTAATAAACGAGAGTGGACTGTTCTCCTTGGTTGCTGTTTTTTGTGGATTTACTTGAAAGTTATCACTTATGACATAAGCAGTCATATGTTTATATAAATGAAAACAAACCATATTGACATATTTTTTCTATTGCAAACATTATATATCACATATAATCTCTACAGTCATTGTCAGTCAAACATTACATATCTCATTCAATTCCTGCCTTCCCTTAAACCTCATTCCTCCTCCAAAACCTTATACTGCATGTATTGTTCCCACAAATTCCATTTTGCTTTGTAATTTCCTCCCATCATTTTCTAAAGATCACACTTCCAGTTCTTTTATCTATGTTACTATATTCACTACTTATAGTACATTTGATTTGCACTTTGATTTATATTTTTTAGTAACTGCTTTTTTTGGCAGCCACCAGAATTAACCTCTGTAAGGCTTTAATATGTCTAAGCAATTCTGTATGACAGCTCAAAAAAATAATTTCCTTTGTTACTCAGATTTCCTCATCTAGTATTTCTGACAGGGTAGTCTGCAGCGAACTTTTAAAGTCTGCCAACTCGTTACAGAGAATATGTTTCCAACTAACACCTTCATCCCCATCACACCTCTAGTATTTGCAATCTATCTGAGGAAAAATAATTTGGAGTCTGCTAGGAGTATAAAAATACCTATGCAAACACTTTAAGATTACTCTCCACTCTTGATCAAAGATCCTAAATCTTCTAGACTTTGTTGCATATTTAGTAAGACATACATATATCCTCCCTTTGTTTCTTTGTGAGTTGCTTATCCAGTCTCTCTTCCCAATCCTTCCTAACTTCCTCTGATTGGTTGTTATAGTTATCATGCAATATTTTATGTGTCCTACTAATTATCCACATTTTAACCGCAGCTTCTGTTCTAGATTGTACTAAAAACTCTACCAGTGCTGATCTTTCACTCAGGATCCCTCTATTCCTTTCTCTTTGCATATTTATTTATTTATTTGACAGTTGTTGACCAGGTTAGTCTGACTGAGCTTGTGCCCTTTTTCAGCGGAAGCCCGGGGAGAAAAGCTCCACAGTTCAAATTGTACAAGTAAAAATTCATATGATAAATTATATAAGTGAAAAATATATATACAGTGTAGAATAAAAAGATTCTCAGCTTCATGGTGACAAATAGTGCAAGTATAAAATTCAAAGAATAAATTACACAGGTTAGAAAAATTCACTTTACAGAATAAAAAATTCACAGTTCAGGTTATGCTAGTGGGGAATTAATAGGGGTTAAATATATAAAGTGAATAACTTAATAAGCATATACAAAAAAGGTTACACTGGTGACAAGTTGTTGTGCGAGAGAGGTTAGCAGGCAAGGAAAAACAAGTTTGAAGTGAGTGATGAGGAGGATTAGCTCTGTGCCAAGTAGCAAAGGATACAGAAGAATTGTAGGTGGTCATGTATGAGAGATATAGAGGTTGGTTTGACAAGTAGTGGTGTGAGGGAGAATGAGAGAGGTGGAAGAGAAGAAAAGGAAGATTAGTATCAGATTTATGAGGATAGTAATTGAGGGGTATAGAGTGCATTAATAGATATTGATTGTGTAATACATGTTAAGTTAGATAGCCTTAATAAAGTCCACAAAGAAAATAATGCTGCAAACACACAAAATTCACAAAGCACAGCTTTACCAGTCCGGTAACCTCCACCAAAGTAGAACACAGCTCACAATAAGCCTTAATAAAGTAAAGGAAGTAGAAGTGAGGGAGGTGCAGGAGGGAGAAGAATAAAAGAGGAAGAAGGGAGAAGAGGAATATTAGGTGGGATGGTAGAAGTGACATCTCCAGGTGCTGTATAGGTAATTTCTGAGAGTTGTCTTGAATTTGTGTGCATGGGTGATATTTCTGAGGGCCAAGACAGTCACGTCAGTAAACTAGAAAACAGTCTTGCCTTAATATTATTTATTTATTTAGTTATTTAAATAAACTTTCATCCCTATTACCCATTAGTGTTGGCTTCCCACAAGGCTCGATCCTGGGCCCAGTTCTCTTTATTATTTTTACAAATGCTCTATTCCACAGCTAAACCTGCCCAACATCATTCAATATGCAGATGATGCTTCCCTTATCTGTTCCTCCCCCACCTTAAATGAACTCCAAGAAGAAACTCTGGCTGCCCTTCATAACATTGAAAAATACCTATCAGACCATCAACTCATTTTAAACCCTAACAAAACCAAACTTACGGTGTTCTCCAGTTCCTCCAAAAAAAGCACACCAACATATATTTCTATCTTTGCCTCCAATAGCACTACAATTGAATCCATTGAACACACTAAACTCCTCAGTATTACCATAGACAGCAGGTTAAAATTTGACAGGCATATTGCTCTAACAATCAAAAAAGTACATATAAAACTTGGTGCACTGTATAGGGCTAAACTATTTCTAACTAATCATGCTAGAATAACTACAGCTTGGACTCGCCTCCTTTCCACCATTCTCTACTGCTCACAAGTTTTTACAAACCTTCGTAAATAAGACTTGAATTACCTCAAATCTTGTTATAATAAAATAGCTAAATTTGCTGCAAATTTCCCCCACAGATCTCATCATCGTACTGCCCTACAACAACTGTACTGGATTGAACTCCATAACTTACTCACCCTCAACCAGTTAATAGTTGCCCACTCTGTTGTTCATAAGCCTGACTACTGCCCAGCCCTATCTGACCTTGTTCAACCCTATTCTAACCTTACCTCGCTGAGGTCAGCAAATAAAATACTGCTCAAGGTTAACAAAACCCATAACTCTCATGGTGACTCATATTCTCACACTATAGCCAAAGCCTAGAATTCTCTTCCCCAGCACCCTCTATCCACTCCTAATACTCACAACTTCAAAGAGCTGCTAACAGAATATTTCTCAAATCACTGACTATGCTCCTGCACCTCCTCTGGCTGAGCAATTCCCTCTCTGCTCCTCCATCTCCACTTTGATTACTTTCCACTCTTGACCTGCTTGTAGCAACACTACTATCTTGCCTATGAATAGCTAAAAAAAAAATATATAATACTATGACTTGAGATGTTGTTTCGATGTTTGTCTTTTCTTGTATTGCAACATTGTATATATTTCTGTCTCTTGTTATTTTAAATTGTGATGATGACTTTTGAACTCTTTTTACTATTTTTCAACTTTGCTTTTTTTTTGTCTTGCTAGCTAGTCTATTGTACTATAGTTATATGTTTTAACATTTTGTAACCTACTTTATGTATGCTGTTTAAATGTTGTAACTTCACTTGGGAGCTTTTCTCCCCGGGTCTCTGCTGAAAACGGGCTTCTTGCCCAGCCAGACACTGTAAATAAATAAATAAAATAAATAAAGTAGTAAAGGGAAGCTTATTCCATGAAAGAGCTGGAAGATAGGAATATAGGCTTTGTCCTAGTGATTTTTCAGGTTTATGAATCTGTAAGAGGCATTGCTCTGTGCTTCTGAAGGAGCATTGTGGGTTATAGAGGGAGACTAGAGAGGATAACCTAAGGGAGGAAGAGGGCTTATTTAGGATAGTGTGGATGGTGAGGAGTTGAGTAAATATGAGTTGGTTGGGAAATTCTAACCATCTGAGAGTTTGGAGGGCAAGACAGTGGTGTGATTTTGGTGACAGGTTAGCTGCAAATCTGGCTACTTAATGTGGTTTCAAGTTTGGATAGTAAGACGCGCTGTAAATTGGTAAGGATATGAGAACAATACAAGGGGTTAGGGATAAGATAAGCTTGGGCAAGAGAGATTCTGGAATTAGGGGCAAGGAACCTATGGTTCCTATAAAGAAGGCCGAGCTTTTGGTGCGCTTTCTTTATACAGTTGTGTACATGGAGGTCGAATTTCAGGTGGTCATAGATGGTTACACCTAAGAGTTTTTTGTGAGGTTCTATAGAGATTATGGTATTGTTGAGGGAGGTAATGGTGAATGAGGTAGAGAGATTTAGGTAAGAATAAGAGGAGTTTTTTTTTCTTTTTAGGGTTAAATATGAGTTGGCTGTTAGCCAAGTTTTAGTGAGGTTAGAAGAGGTTTGGGTAAGGGTGCGCAGGTCAGAGGGGTTGTCAGCTGTGGTGATGATGGTGGAGTCACCTTCACACTGCATGAGGGATGACTAAGTACAGGATGTGTGGAGCTGTTTAGTGAAAATGTTAGAGAAGGGGCCTAGAATTGAGCCTTGTGGGATGCCCATTTTTATGGGGAGAAAGGGGGATAGAGCAGAGTGGCATTTGACTGTCTTTAGTGAGGTAGCTGGTAAACCAGGAAATAGTTGCAGGGGAGAGGTTGAGTTGGGAGAGGTTGGAAATGAGGATAGAGTGGGAGACAGTGTCAAAGGCTTTGGAGAGATCTAAAAATAGGCAGGACACTGATTTATTATTGTCTCTGGCTAGAGAGATGGAGTTGGTAAAGGAAATAAGAGCAGTAGAGGTGTTGTGGTGGGGACGGAATCCATGCTGGGTAGGGGTGGTGAGATTTTCAAGCATAAGATAGGACAGGAATTGTTTGTGGACACAGTGTTCTAGAATTTTGGAGAGTGGTGAGAGTATTGCAATTGGGTATTAATTAGAGAGTTCTACAGAGTTTCCACCTTTGTGTATAGGTATGGTATAGAATTTCTTCCGGAGAGATGGGACAGTGAATGCACAGATTGAACAGTTAATGAGGATGGAGACTGGATATGCTGTGGAGTTGGCAGCAGCCTTTCGGAAGAGTGATGGCATGTTGTCAGCAGATGGGGAACATGGTTTAGGTTTGAGAAGAAGGTTTGTAATGTAGCTAGTGGGTATGGGACATAGTGAGAAAGGGGAATTTCGAGTTAGGGATGTGGTAGGAAGTAAGGGATTGGTTGGGTTAGAAGTAGGCATAAGTTTGCTTATAGTATCAGTAAAGTAGGTATTGAAGATGAACAATTTCATGGGGTGAATTATTAGGGCAGGGGTTAGGTGTTGAGTTTCCGGTGTGGAGAATTTGGTTTACTGTATTCCAGAATTTTTGGGTATTGCTACGTTGTGCAGTTAAAGGTGTGTGGTAGAATTTTTTTTTTGTTTGTTTTATCGAGGTTAATGTGTTTTTTGGCCAGGTTACGAAGTTCTCTATGTTTTTGGTAATGTGGTTGTGATTTGTTTTTTGTCCAGAGTTTTCAGGCAGAATCTCTGTTTGGATGAGAGACCATGGTGATTTGGTCTGCCAGGGTGAGCAGTGACATTTGACTCTGACAGTTCTGTGAGAGGCTAAGGAGTTTAAGAAGGTGGAGTTGAGTTGGTGAACAGCTTTGTCAAGAGGGAGGTAAGAGAGGAAGGACCAGTTGATAGGAGAGAGATAATTATTGAAAGTCTCAGGGTTGAAGTTGGTTAACCTATGGCATTCTTTAAATCTGTGAGGTCTTGTGGGGGAGGGGGGGTATATGGACGTGTATAGGAGAGTGATCACTAATAGAGTCAGGTAGGGATTTGGGGTGGTGATAGAGGTTTGGGTGGGAGACAAGAATCCAGTTAGGATGGAACTGGAGTGTGTGGGTTTGTGAAGAAAAGTGGGAGAAGAGATAAGCGGAATTTAGCTGTAAAGTTGTATGCTGGCAGAAGAGATGTTGGAGGAGAGGGCAAGCAAGTTAATGTTAGTGTCACCTAGAATGATAGTTTCATTATTTATAGTATCAGCCATCCAGTGTAGAATCTGTTCTAGTATAGGTATGTTGTCTCCTGGTGGTATATAGATAGATAATTATAGTTAGGGTTTTGTGGATGTTTAGTTTACAATTGGCAATGATAAGTTCAGCTGGGTGAAAAGAGGGGGGGAGGGTTGGTTAGAGGGGATAAGGTAAGGAGATCTGAATACATAATGGCTACACCTCCACCTTTTTTATGTGTTCTATCAAGGCTCAAGATGTTGTAGCCAGGGGAGAGAAACTCTTTGTCAGGGCTATGTGGTTTTAGCCATGTTTCAGAGAGAAAACTTATATTAGGGGAGTATTGGGATACCCAAGAGTGAAATTCAGTTGTCCTGTCAAGGATGTTGTGGATGTTAATGGAGTAAAAGGAGAGATGTTTGAGATTGGTGATTGGGACTTGTGTGAGTGTGTAAGTAGTGTTGGTGGGGTAGATGAGTTATTGGGGGGCCTGGGTTGGGGTGAATGTCGCCAGAGAGTTGAATGGCGTTACAGAGGCGGAATTTTGAAAGGAGTTTGATTTTGGGGAAAGTGAGTTCAGTGAAGGTGAAGAGAGTGGATGATATAGAAGAAGAGTAGTGGGTTATAGTGGTTGTAGCGTAGGAGGATGTAAGAGAGTAGGGATGAAGATGAAGTTGTGTGTGATATGAAGTTAGGTAATAAAGGGTGAGAAGAAAAAAGGCTAGGAGGTGAAGGAGGAACATGGTGATGGGTATGAAGGGTAGGGGTGGAGTGTTAGTGAGTGGTGGAAGGTGGTAGGTTTTATTATTGGGTAGGGGGGAATGCAACTAGAGAGTGGGTAGGATGTATAAGATAGAGTGTACTAAATGGTGGGAGAGGTAGATTCTGATTGGTTGAGGGTAAGGGGTGTGGGACTGTTGAGTGGATGTAATAAAATAAAATGGCTAGATATAAAGGTAATTGAGACAGGGGTGGGTGGGAATGTGGGTAGGGTAGGGGAGCAGATGAGCCCAAACAAAGTAGGCTGGGCCACAACTGAGTACTGTGCAACAAAAACAATCAGTTGAAGTCCAAAAAGGTAAGTATGGATGCTGTAAATAAGTATTCTAGCAAAGCCAGATGAGAGGATTCTGAAGGTATACATGGGAGAAGATAGAAGGAGCAAGAAAAGATGGTGTAGGGAAGCCTGTGAGGTTCAAAGCTTTTAGAGATATAGGTGGTCTGAGCATTGCAGTGGGATGTTTAGAAGAGCTAGGACCAGGAAGAGAGGGAGTGAGAATGGAAGTTGGAGCAAGAAGTTGGGAGAAATTAGTGCAGTCAGCAGAGTATAGTGATGTACAGGGCACTTGATTTGTAGTGAACAAACTGGTGTAGAGTAGCTTAGGGTAAACATACAAGTTGGATAGGTAAACTGTAGCTGGGAGGGCTGTTTCAAAAAAGTAAATAGGGGATTACCTAATCCCTACAAACTAGATGTTTCCAACCTCATTCTACCCACCCACTGTTTCTATCTGTCTCTAACTATTACAAACCTGCTCCACCACCATTCTCTAATTCACCTCTCCCCTATTTACTTTTTATTTTTTCTTTCTTTTAGGTGGAAGGCCCAGGCACCTGAACATTTGATGACACCTGGCTGAAACAGCCCTCCCAGCTACAGTGAAACAACTGCCATTATAAGTAGATGTGCTGAAAACAAAAAAGAAAATAGAGTTTGATAGGCCTGGCAGGCTCGACAAGCAACTTATGTGAAGAAAAGCCAAGGGCAGAGCCTCCACACTCCAGCTAGCTGTAGTTGTAGCTGTTCGCCAAATTGAGAAGAAGGGGGTTAAGAGATACATGAATCTGGGTCTATGATAATTCGCAATGGTTACAAAAGCATATCACAACTGGGAGGTCAAGACAACCTGAAACTACATAAAAGTAAAAGAACTAAAGCTGCCAAATGCATAGATGAGTCAGGATTACAAGAAAATGAAAACACTAATGCAGACAAATGTACAGAGATGTAACTGGAATGGATATCCCAAAGCTAAGTATGATACCTAGAGCCCTGTCGGAACAGCGCATATAAGAAACAAAGCAAAGCCGCAACTTCAGTTGCGGTATAGCTCTGACCAGGTGAACTGCTTAATATAGACGCAGTCACCAGAGTATGCAGAGTTCTGCATTTTTTTGATTCCCACATATCTGTACTTTATACAAATTTTCATATACTTTCTGAAATATCTCTTATACCTCTACAGGATTTCTGGTTATTTTTCTTGTTATAGGCTTCCACCAAGTTTAGCAACAACTGTTTCTACTTTCTGTTGCCTAAGTCATTGTGCTAACAGTTTTTGTGCTCTGGAGTTATCAAAAAAAGGTTGCTTAACAGCAGTCTTTAGAAAGTCACACATATTATCCAAATACTCCTTATTTTCTCTTTAGCACTCTGCAATTGTGCCTCTTCTTGATCTGTGAGATTCCCTTTATTCTGCAATACTTTACCTTTGTCTGCTACTCTAAATAATTATTGTTACTTCTTAACCGCAGCCCTTTTACTTATATTTCTACCCAGTTTTTAAACTCCACTTTCATTTTATGCCACTCACTAACTATAACTTCTGAAGAAATTTCTGTATTTTCTAATAACTCTCAAATAATTTCCACTACCCATTTCTTAAATTTCTTTCTTTTTAACAGGAAGTTGGGGAAGCGCCAGTGTCTTATTTAAATTTCATTACCCTGCATTTTTTCTTGGTTGTTACTGGTGCATGATCCGAAATATTTATTGCATGCATGTCAAAGCTTTCAATTAATTGCATAGGTTCCTGTAAAATAACATTTCTGTCTAGTCCAGCCCAGTTGTTATTATACCTTGGGGAATAAAATGTAAACTCTCTACAAGTTCCTACTACTGAATTCACGTCTTCCATAAAATATTTTCGTAAATTTCTTCAGAAATCTAACCTCTCTTGTTATATTTTCCCTTCTAAGTCCCCCAGATATATCCTTACTGTTGCAAATCAAGTTCTAGTCCCCAACTATAAGTAGTGTTCCCTGCTGAAAGATGGTGGTTCCTCTGAAACATTCCTAAGCTTCATAATAGCAATTTTAGGTGGAATATAAATACATTCCAGTGAAATCCTCCTCCCTTGCCAGTAGTGGCTTATTAATGCAAATCTGCCATTATTATCTTCTACCCCTCTTCAATCACTGGAGCACCTCTAGCAATTAAAACTAAAAAGAAAAAGTATTTCTTTACTTTAGCATCTTTATAACTTGCAGCAGTCATTGAATGTGCAGTTAATATAGTTAAATATTTTATACAAATAATGTTATGAGCAAAAATTGTTTTACTTAAAGTTAATTTTTTCCTTTTAGTGACCTTCCAAGCATTTACGACATGAAATGGGTTTATGCCTTTCAGCCACCCCCACCTCCAAGTTTAACAAAATCATCAAAAGTCCAGTTTTTCTCAGCCACTTTTTCTTATAAAGTCATATTTCACAAATGGAATTGATAATAGTCTCACATTTGTTCACCAATTTCAGTGTTTCTGGTCTCCTTCCTATTCCTCATCATCTCCCAATCCCAGGCTCTGGTTCAAGTCCAAGGTACTCTTAATTCTTGTAGTCAACTGCTGTGCTTTTTTCTTTCTTTCAAGCATTTTCCCTTGGAGCATTGAGAGCAATTTCACTGGCAAAGTCTATGAGCTTTATTATCAGAGGAATGAGAAGCAGAGCTCCATTATGTTTGATGGCTCACTTTTTGTTGGACAGATTTTTGTATTTCCTCCGTAGCTGTTCTGCATCCTAAAGATGACTTTGATCCTCCAGGAAAAAAATATTCTTAACAAAGCTGGATACAGCAGCTTGAATCTTAAACCTGCCTCTCGGCATTCTGATTGCTGGGATAAATTTGCTTTTCTTCTGAGTGTTGTACATTGAATAATCATTTTCCACAAACACTGTACTGTCTCCATACTTTGCCCTTCTGCCAGAGTTTTGTCAGGAAGAACTTGTTCTACAGGTATGATTGCATCTTTACTTATAAAGGTTTAAGCTGCTTTCTCATGGCCAGGTTTGGAACATGCACACAATGAGCTCTTTCAGTTAACAAATCCTGCTGTGGAGTACTAGTCCAGTTACTTATTTCTGCTTTCGTAAAATAAATGCAGTTTATTCTTTTCAGTTTTTCTGGTGCAGCAGAAAATCTCAGATTTTCTCTGCATGCTGTGTCCTCTATACCATTTTTGAAACAGCTCTTCTTGAGCAGTCTTGTACTCAGCCAGCCTTTTCTTCATTTTGACCTCTGATTTTTGAAGTTTATCAATTCACCTGAATTGCTGTTTAAAGCTTCTTCCATGTTTTCCAGCTTTTGTTATTGGAGTTGATATGGTCCTTCAGTGTTTCATTTATTTTAATCAGCTATAAGCACATTTTATTTAT
Source organism: Protopterus annectens (assembly GCF_019279795.1). Taxonomy (NCBI): domain Eukaryota; kingdom Metazoa; phylum Chordata; order Ceratodontiformes; family Protopteridae; genus Protopterus; species Protopterus annectens. The sequence goes on along the minus strand of NC_056735.1, from coordinate 1,095,600,752 downwards.
TTTCTCCTTTAAATTACTGGAAGTCGTCTCTTGTACCAACGGTGGAGCTTGAACTGATTTTTGCTGAACAGTTGCAGAATTCTTCCCAGTTGGTGTTTTTTGTAGATGATTTTCTTTTAGGCTGTCTAAGTTTCTTCTTTGATGGCATCCAGGCAGTGCATTTGAATTTTGCTAAAAACTAAAACTGTTTCTTTTTTCACACTGGGAGAGCCGAAATTAAGCTGTCTTTGTGCAGCCATCTTAGAATTCTGAACTATTTAATAGACTTTGTCCTCCCCCGAGCCACCCTCGCAGCCCCTTTTTTTTCTTCTAGAAATTGTCAATCTCCATTTTTCTCTTTTGCAAACAGATTATTTCAGTCAAATGGGTTCTGGAGGTCATTTATCAAGGTTACAGAGAGCAGTAGGAAGAAATTCCTCCTTCCTAGGATGTAGTTCCTCATCCTCCAGACCAGACTCTTTTGTTTCCAGCTGTCCTTTGTCACATGCTGCTCCAAGGAGTGATAGAACCTGTTCTCCCTTCCCAGGCATGAAGTAGGTTTTATTCAACATGTTGTTAGTGTCAAAGAAGAAAATGCTTGGAGAACAGTTCATAGGTTCATACTAGGCTATCTGCCCAAGGGCATTTATAAGCCTAGCCAGAGTATGTTTGGCTTTCGCCACCCATTTTAAATTAATTTTGCTATGCCCTTTTTCGAGGTTAGTATACTGTGCCTCTGTCTAACAGTGACACAGAAGTGATACCCGGGGTAAACCTACGATCTCCCATCCACTCATCAAGATTCCTCTTGAAGAGAGTCAATGAGGGACTCTGCCTAACCTGGACTGGGATTTTATTCCAGAGTGAAGGGAGCCTCTGGGTTATGAATCTGTCCCTCCAGCATGTCCTATTTATTTCAGTGCTGAGGTTCAAGTCTCTCGAGCGTGTAGCTCAATGGGATTTGGATTTTCTGAGGTGCAGCATGTCCCTTAATTCCGGGTTGGACATGGCTTTATACGTCAGGCACAGGTCACCTCTGAGCAGGCGGTATGCCACTGAGTAGAGCTGGAGTTTCTTTAACCGGGCAGCATATGGCATCTGTTTGAGCCCTTTGATCCTCTTGGTGAGGTACTTTTGGGGTCTTTCCAGTTGCTGCAGGTGTTTGGTAAGGTACATCCCAAAAGGGGCATTGTACTCTATTATGGGCCTGATGAGGGATGAGTAAAGAGGTACGATGACGTCCCCTAATCTAGATGTGAATCCCTTCATGATTAGGTGGTCTATATAAAATGTTTTTCTAACCACTTTGGCCATGTGGTTGTCAAATGAGAGATTGCTATCAACTTGGGTCCCCAGGTCCCTAATTACTTCTGTACTTAATGGATTACCATCTATGTGGTAATTTGTGGACACTTTGTTTTTGCCAAAGGGGATGACTATACACTTTTTGGCGTTTAGCTTGAGGCCATGGCTCTGGCACCAGTTGTCTGTTTCTATGAGGCCCTTTTGGAGGATGCTTGTGTCGGCTGGAGAGTCGATTATGGCGCCCAGTTTGCAGTCATCTGCGAACTTGGTCAGCCACAGTCCTTCTGTGTTGGCCTGTACCTCCGAGAAATATATACCGAACAAGAGAGGTCCCAGGACTGAGCCTTGTGGGACGCCACTTGTAACTGGTTTGGAGTCTGACATGGCTCCAGCAATTCTAACCATGTGGGTTCTGTCCTTGAGCCAGTTTGCAACCCATCTAGTGACATAGGGGTTTATATTTAAGCTGGTGAGTTTATCTATAATGCCCGAGTGGGGTATTGTATCGAAGGCTTTTGCGAGGTCCAGGTAGGCTGTGTGGACCACCTTCCCTTTGTCAATGGCCTTGGTGACTGTTTCAAAGAAATCGACCAGGTTTAAGAGGCAGGATCTGCCCTTAACAAAGCCGAACTGGGTAAGATCCAGTGTCTGTAGGTCCCCAATATCTTTATTTATGAGGTCCATGATGATCCTTTCCATAGCTTTGCAGACCAAGCTAGTCAGGCTTATGGGGCGATAGTTTCCAGGGTCCGTTGAGGCACCACCTTTGTGGAGAGGGACCACTGTTGCTGTACACCACTCTTTGGATACATATCCTGTAGTAAGGCTGAGATTGAACAGTAGTTTTATGTTTGGGTTTAGCTCTTCTTGGAGTTCATGTAGGATGCAGCCCGGGACACCGTCTGGTCCCATTGATGCTGTGTTTTTTGCTTTGGAGAGGGCGGCTCTTACCTGAGCATCTGAGATGTCAGGGGGGCAGCACTCTCTGGTATAGATATTTGCCCTTTTGGTGGGGAGGGGGGGGAGTTTGCGCTGAACCTGTCAGCTAGGATGTTGGCAATGTCTGTGGGTTCAGTGTATTTTTTGTCATTTTGGACTAATTCTGAGCATATCTGGGAATTCCCACCCAGGTTCCTAACATAACTAAAGAAAGCCTTGTGATTATCCTTAGTGTCCTGTGCAATGTTTCTGTCGAAGCTGGCCTTAGACAATTTTATGAGTGCCCTTAGTTTTTTGCTAATACTGATCAGAGATGCCTTCCCTTTTTGGGATTTTGCTCTATCATGTAGTAGCTTCCTCCTTCTATTGTATAGTTTGTTTATGGCTGGGGTCCACCAGACAGGACGTCTGCCTTTGGAGGATTGGGTCTTGGTTTTATTTGGGATTGCATGATCCATGCATTCCTGAAGGTGTTCATAGAATGCATTTATAAAGGATTCTGTGGTCTGGGCCGTATTTTCCACAGGCTCGGGGGCTTTGAAGGATTCCACCTCGGTTTTGAGGAGTGTGAAATTTGCTTTAGAGAGGTTTTTCACTGTGGTTTTATGGGCAGGGGGGTGGGGTCGGGATGTGAATATCCAGTGAGATCAGTTTATGGTCTGATCTTACCAGTGAGGGATACACTTCTGGTCTGGAGCATAGAGTCCCCATGTTGGTGATGATCAGGTCCAGTATGTTTTCCCCTCTTGTGGGAGTGGTAACAAGTTGTTCCATAGCATTTGAGTTTATGAATTCTAGGAACCTTTGGGCTAGGGTGTTGGAGCTAGAGTAATGCTCCCAGTCTATGTTTGGGTAGGTGAAGTCACCCAATATAATGGTGTTTGGAGAGACCTTCATATTTTCCAGTGTTCTCAGGAAGGCCGAGTGGGGTTCCTGGGTTTGGGAGGGTGGTCTGTAGCAGGCTATAAACTGGAAGCAGTTTTACCCACTGTTAGTTGCACATGGATAGTCTCTGATGCTTCGTGCTTTGCCACCAACCTGGAGGTGTGGGTATCTTTGATGAATATCGATACTCCCCCTCCTTTTGTGGTTCGGTCCAAGTTTTGGGGCCGAAAAGCATGGTATGAGGTATAACCTGGTAGTGCTGGGGTGCTCTTGGGAGCCCTGAACCAGGTTTCTGTTACTGCACAGATATCAATGTTCTCCATGCTAAGGAGAGTTTTGGGTGCGTGCATCTTGAGGTTTAGACTTCTGGCGTTGAGTAGCATTACTCTTAGTTTCTTATCCCTTGTGATACCTATGGAGGTGGGTTTGTCTTTTGAGCCTTGCCTAAAAAAGGCACTATGGGGGTAGCAAGAGCCTTTGCCAATATCCGAAAGCCCAGGGGTGACAGGTGCAAGCCGTCCCTAGGGAAGCATCATGGCTTGTTGAGCATATCATCCCAGGCTGACAGGCATTGGATCCCCTTTGAATGACACCAGTACTTAAGCCAATTGTTGAAATTGATCATCTTGTCTTCATATTGTGGCATCATTCTTGGTGAGGGTAAGATGCTACTCAAGGTCAGGGTCATACCGCCCTGGGCTACATGCTCAGAGAGCTCCTCTATGTCTCTTTTCATGTAGTCCAGGGAGGTATGTCTCAGGTCATTCACACCACCATGGACAATGACTGAGTCATATTTGTACTTGCCTTGGAGTGACCTGAGTGCTTGTGTTATGTGGCGGATCCTAGCGCCCGACAGGCTGCTCACCGTGACCTTCTCCTTGTTCAGCCTGATGAGCGGGACGTCAGTGTGCCTGACGATAGAATCACCTATTACAAGTGTATCAGGTGTGTTGTTTAGCCTTAAGGGCTGTGACTGTTCGGCACACTGGCTTTGTGAGATATGTGTTGCACGTGTTTTGTTTTGGGGTAGCGGTTGCTTGGGTGTCTGCTTTGGAGGTGTCTGCTGCTTAGGCAGATCTTTATTTAGAGCCTCTGAGTATGTTTTTGTGTGATTATGTGTTTGGTTTGCTGTCGTGGTAGGTCTATGTGAGACTGGAATCGTAGTGAGTGTGGTTTCCTTCTCCTCCTCCTGACTGGTTATGCCAGTACTGATTTGAGAGAGCTTAGCCTCCAGTTTGGCTATATGGTTGCATCTCTCACGTGTTGGAATTTGTTGGGAGGAGGAGAGGGTTGTCTGTGTACATGAGGCAGTTGTAACATTGCCTCAAGATTCCCAGATTCACCAGCTGGACCGGAGAGGAGATTGACAACTGACCTTTAGACATACTAGAATAATATTGGGAATTCCTTTATAATTGAAAACAAGGGCCAATGGGGAGTGAGGGTGTAGTGCTTTTAATTTTTAGTGCTGACTTGTATAATTGCTTTAGTGAGCAAGTGCCAGGTAACTTAAGTGCAATGTGTTACAGGTAACTTAAATGCAAAAACGACAAACAGTAACTTACTTTCAAGTGAAACAAGGAAATAAGTACAGTAAGCAATGCAGATATCACTAGGGATCCACAGAAGCACTGAGAAGCCGCGTTTTAGGTGGAATTAGCGTTCCAGGGAAATAACAAGCAAACAAACAGCAAGCATACAAACAAAGCTAGATTCAGCAGGCCTGGATCTAGTCTATGCTACAGCAAACAAGGTGTACCATTTTCAGTAAGAAACAGTTCAGATATGCAGGCACTGTAAACCTTTAACCAGAAATTCCCAGCTTAGAAGGGCAGAGTCCAGCCTCTCCTCCCACAAGAGTGCAGACAACGAACCTTCTTAATGTAAAATAACTGGCCTGAAGCCCAAGTGCATAAACCAGAACAGAACTAATACACTTTAAGAATAACAGACACTGAGCTCTCAATCAGCAGTTCCCAACTTAGAAGGATGAAAGCTACCTGTCCTGCCACAACAGTGCATGCCACAAACCTTCCTAATGTAAAACAACTGGTCTGAAGCCCAAGTGCTTAATCCAAAAGACTTAGAATGATAGCTACACTTTAATCAAGTTACAATTTTATCTCTTCTGAAACTGCTTCCCAAGCTCTGGTCTTTCCTAAACCTGTTGGTGGTAGAGCCCAAATTCAGAATTATGTCACTTTACATCCTGTTACCTCTTCTTCTTTCAAGTTTCATGGCAACACTAGACTTAAAAGATGCATATCATCACATTCCTATTCATCTAGACTTCAGGTGTTTCTTACGATTTTATGTGTCTGGATCACATTATTAGTTCTATGCCTTACCCTTTGGATTATCCTCTGTGCTGAGTGTTCACAAAGTGTTTAGCTAGCTCCAGTTATAGCTCATTGCAGGCTACAGGATATCTACATTTTCAGTATTTGAAGTGACTTTACAAAGTGTCAGGAATCTTGTCTTGGGTAAGAGGTCTCTTACATGAGCTGGGATGCCAAGAGAACATGTGAAAGTCTTTCTTGACTCCTCACAGAATTGTGTTTCTAGGATGTCATCTAGACACCACAGTTCAAAGAGCTTTTCTTCCACAAGAGAAACAAATCTATTATCTGGATCTTTTTCTAGGATTTTCCACTCAGACTTTGGTCAGTGCAAGGGAATACCTCAGGATTTTTGATCTCGTGGCTTCAATGATTCTCATGGTACCTTTGGCAAAACTTTACATGAGAAAGATACAGTGGTATCTGAAGTCTCTTTGGTCCCAGCACCAACACCCCTTGTCATTTCAGAGCCCAGTACTTGGGTTTGTCAGAAGGGAAAATCACTTGGTGGAGACAGCAGATATCCCTAAATCCATGTCTCACCTTCCTGCCTCCCTGTTCCAAAGCAGTCAGTCAGTTACCACAGACATCTCAGACTTTGCTTGAGGAGCAGTTTCAGAAGAGATAAAAATGTAAGTTATGTGGGATATCAAGGACAGATGCAAGCATATAAATGTAAAAGAGATACTTGCTATGATCAAGGGACTCAACTCTCTGAATCAGCTTTGTTCCCCAGGACCTCTTCAAGTTGATACAAAGAATACCACAGTCATGTGATACATCTGCAAGGCAGGGTGAACCAGATTGTACCCCCTTTGTTGTCTAGCCATGTTAGCTTGGGTTATAATATCACAGCACAATCTCACTCTACAGGCAGCCTACATTTAATCAGAGCAAAACTCTATGGCAGACAAGCTGAGCAGAACCAGGTCAGAATCTCACAAATGTAAATTAGATCAAGGGGTCTTCCAAGATTTTGATTCATCTGTGGGGGTTTCCTCAAGTAGACCTAATTGACTCCTCTCTGAACATTTATCTGGCAAGATTCTGCTCCAAGATTCACTGCAAGAAGGCCTGGAGCACAGATGCTTTTCCTTTTCCTTGGACAGGAATGCTCCTGCATGCTTTTCCATCCTTTCCACTAATGTCTAATGTACTTGTAAAGATTTGAAAGGAATCTCTCAAAATCATTATTCTGTCTCCTTTCTGGACCAGGCAACCATGGTTCTCTTTTAGAAATGGCCGTGGGCAATTGGTACATAGGTCCTCACAGACTGGATCTATTCGCTCAAGGGCAGGGGGTTTTGATGCACCTCGACATCAGTTAACTTTAATTGACTGCCTGGGTGATAGGACTTAATTCCCTTTAGACACCAATTTACTGAGGGCATGCAGTAGATGCTAATGGAGACAAGAAATCCTGCTACTAGAAAATCATATATTAGCAAACGGAAAAAGTTTTCTAGTCGGTGCCAACAACATAACCAGCACCAATTCAAGGTTATTTGTTCTTTGGTTTTATAATGTTTGTGTAAGTTACTATCCTATGACCTCCTAGTTCTCCTCTTTGAATACATTCTTATGTCAAAATGTTTTTGAAAGAGGTTTTGCATAAGAGATCTTCAAGAAAACTGGTGGCCCTTCCTTGGGATCTTAATTTTGTGTTAGAGAATATAATACTTGCTCCACTTGAACCAGCTAATCTTGCTGACTTACTTGAGGTTCTTAACATGGAAAACAGTTTCGCTGATTGTTTGGACCTCTGCAGGAAGGGTATCTGAGTTGCAAGCTCTTGTGGTGAGTTAACCCTACCTCATTTTCAACAGGGACAGGGTTCCTTTGAGAACTAATCCTTCTTTTATGCCTAAAGTGATATCTGAGTTTATTTTAAGGCAAACTTTCCATCTCCCCATTTTCTTTCCTGAACCTAAAAATGATGGAGTAAAGATGCTCCATACCTTGGATCTCCACAGACAACTCTGGTACTATCCTGACAGAACTGAGTCTTTCAGATATTCTGATCAATTGAGCCTTCATGCATTCCCCCAGTGCTGATTCTGCCTGGGTGTGGTCATTTATTTCTTATGAAGGTAAGAAGGGAAAACCTGTGTCAAAGCAGACTTTTTCCAAACTGGTTGCTGAAGGCTATTACCTTTTGTTATACTTACCATAACAAAACAATTCCAGGCAGGGTCAAAGCCTACTCTACCAGGGCCTTGGCTTCATTTGTGGCTTTTTGAAAAGGGTTGGATTTAAGAAGTATTCTAGAAGTAGCAACTTGGTCCTCTGTACATAATTTTACCAAGCACTGTAAGCTTGATTCCTTCTGTAGGTCTAGATCAGGCTTTGCTAGTACTATTCTTCAGGGGCTCCTGGACTCTTCTACTTCCACCTTCCAAAGTTTGAAACTAGGGTAATCTAACCATATAGCTAAGGCAGCAGTGATCAGAATGGTTAACAGAGTAAATAAGCTTTTCATAACAGTGTCAGAATTATCACATTTTCAATAGCCTCTCCCTCCGTCCATTCCCCCTTGTTTCTTGGTGTGTTTTGTTTGCCAGGGTATGGTCATTTATTTATTTATTTATTTTGTTTTTCCTCCTTTCAAGGCTCAGCCTCCCTGTCTTTTGACAGGAAAGCTCTGAAGGGCTTGACCGCCAAACTTGTCTTTTACTCAACTCAACTCAAGCTGCCTGACACTTTGGGCACATGGAAGGTGCCCTGAAGCTTTGCAAGCTGACCAGCTGTTATATCCTTGACAGGATATAACCCATATAGCTTGGGATACTGCATCAGTGATCATGCGAACATCTGCTGTTATGGTAAATTTACTTACACAACTTTACATTCCTTGAGCATCTCATGACTTTTATGTACTTTAAAATGGGAGTGCACATTTTTACTTTTGTGGTAAAAAGTTGTTTAAAACTACTATGCCTGTATAGAAACTGTGGTTATTTTAACTTTGGGGGCTGGGGAAACTGTTTAAAGTACTTTTTACCATGTTTTTCTTGGGAAAATGTACTTTTTTCTACTTTTCTGTTTTACCAACATTTGCTGCTAAGCTTCCCTAGGAAACAAATACCATTTTTAGCTTGCCCATGGAACAAACTACTGGTCTCTCAGTCAGCCCTTCTTCCAGAAACATAAAGAAAAATGCAGTTAAGCAACCTTTGCCATGACAGCAAGTTGGTAATTTGTTTCTGCTGCTGGTGGGTGACTGATGTGGCCAAAACTGGTTCCTCAGACTACTTAACATTTTCTTCGGATTCCTGTGGTGTTGTCCATGGACCAGTGGTTAGTCACATCCTCTGTGGTTTTTGGGGCCCCCTCAGTGATAAGAGAGAGAGGTGCTCTTTTGGTAATGGGAGAAGGGTCAGAGAATGTACCCCGCTTATCTAGAATGTGCGTCCATCCCTGGGGAAGCTGTTGCTGGCAGTAATGGGTCTGCTTTCTCTAATTTTCCTATCAAAAAGAGACAGGAAACTAAACACTTGGCTTCTCCTGTGTCAGTTATTCTGGACAGAAGTAATTGGGCTTGGCTCATGGTCTTCTGCAGGCTGTTGACCTTTCTTGTAAGTTGGTTTCTGGTAAAAGAAAAAGGGATTCCTCTTTCCCTGAAGAGGTTCAAGATTTGGAATCTGTAGGAGAATGTGAAGGAACAGATCCAGAGTTTTATCTTCTGGTTTTTGATTTAGAGTTTAAGGAGAATACAGTATCTGATTCTCCCTGGGCAAGGGATTCTATTTCTCTGAGACTCTTTCCGGAATGAACAATTGTTTACAACGGGGAGAATACTGAGGTTTCTTTGCCTTGTAGAAACTATTATCTGCTACAAGTGGAATTTCCTGAACCTTCACGAACCCCCCCCCGTGTTGTCAGCAGTGGAAGAAGTGTTTGTCACAACCTGTGATTTCCCCTGAGAATCAACCTGCTACAACTAAGAAAGCAGATAGACTGTACAAAGTTTCTCAGTCTTCCAAGTTTTTTATACACTAGTCTCAGACCTGGTATAACAGCAACAGTTTTAGTAAATCTAGCTGCCAATTCTAATCCTTTTGATATGGATGACGTTTTTGTTAAATTTGGAGAAAAAGGGGCATGCTTCTGCAGCTATGATTTTTAGAATTCTAAACTGTCTGGATCATATGTTAAAGCTTATAGTGACTTAACCGTGAAAGTGTGAAGAATGTTTTTGGTTTGGTTTCCTTTTATGATAAAAAAAAATCTGCATTATATAGTTTAGTTTATTCTCTTTCTCAAATCATTACTCATTGTTTGAAATGTGTTTTTGATTCTGTAGATACAACTTCCAGGGCAGATGCCACTGGTACTTTTTTGAAGTGGTTTGCCTGGCTAGTTTCTCAGAACCTCCCAGAAGATATCAAAAATGAAAATTTGAACTCTCCCTTGGATAGAAATGTAGTTTTTGACCTCTCTACTAAGAAGTTATTAAAATCTGTGAATAAGAAAGGTAAGCTGCTTCAGGGAATCTTCCAGCTTTTCTCTAAAGTTTACAAGGTATTTCTGCTTCCTCATTGAGTTTTGGCAAGAAACGAAATAAAGTCTCAACAAAATGCTGGTTAGCAGACATTTAAAAAGTAATGGCAGGGAGGTTCCAAAGAGAAAGCAGGAACATCTTAGGACAAAGGGCAGTCAAACAAGTCAGAATGACTATGTAAGGGACCTTGTATACCCCCACAACCACACTGACAGTCCCTTATCCCTTCCAGAAAGTATGAATTTGCATTTCTCTCTTTGGCAGCAGATTGTTTCAGACCAGACAGGTAGGTGCTGAATGCGATCCATCCAGGATACTGATGGTAGTGGGAGGAAATTCCTCCTTTTCAGGGGATTCTTCCTCATCTGCCAGACCAAACCCTTCCCTTTCCTCCTGTCTTACATCATTTGCTGTCTAAGGGGGCAATAGAAGCTGTTCCTCCTCCTCAGTTAGTGGGAAGGGTTTTACTCAAGAATGTTTTAGTGCCAAGGAAAGAAAACTCCTGGAGACCAGTTCTTGGTCTTTCGTTCCTAAATCAGTTTTTTGACCATCGCCGAGCTCAAAATACTTTCACTTCACAACCTGTTACCCTTACTTCCAGATTTTAGTTTTCTTGTAATCTTATATTTAAAATATGAATATCATTACATTTCTATTCATCCAGATTTCAGGCATTTCTTAAAGTTTTGAGAGTCTGGATCAAGTACCATACCTCTCATCTGTACAGATTTTTGCAGAATGTTCATATTTTTGGTCCATTTTTCATAAACTTGAGGTCTTCTAGCAAATAATTTGCAAATCATTGAAGATTTAACTCAGAAAATAATGACACGCATTTGAGTTTCAGACTTCATACCCTTCAGAAAATTCATGCTAACACAAAACCTGTTGTTCTATCTACTTTCTAATTTTGTAAGAGCGGTATTTAAAAATTGTCCCTATTTTTGGGCCTTTGTCCCCCCATTATTTATGGCATTGTCCAGATTTCTTGCTCTACAAGGCTGAGAGGTATGATCAGTTTGGGCTATTCACTTGTCCAAGGGTGTTCACAAAGTATCTAGCTCCTATTATAGCCCATTGCAGTCTACATGGTGTAGACATTTTTCCATATTTAGACAACTTGCTTATCTTTGCAGAGTCTTTTTCAAAGTATCAAGAATCTCTCCCCTAGGATGCTAGAGATAGAGGATGTGGAAAAATTAATATGGAAGAGACAGTAACAGCAAGTGGAAAGGTGGTAAAGGGATAATTCCCAGGAAATGATATCCACCTAACCGAGTTCTGGGAATTACAGAAGGAATGGGATATGATGGCATTGTTGAAACTGTTTAATGAAATAATAGAGAGAGGACTATTATCAAGATGATGGAAAGAGGGTGTTTTCTCATTAATTCCAAAAGAAAGAAAAAACTCTACCAAGAGTAAAGACATCATCTTCATATAGACCTGTTTCGGTCCTAAATCATGATTATAAACATTTTATGATTATATAAGTAAATAGAATTGATAAAATACTTTCAGGACTAATACATGGGGACCAGACAGGGTCTGTAGGGGGTAGGAGGATGACTAATAATTTGATTGGGGCACTTTTATTCATGAGGGAAGCACAAGTAAATAAATAGGAGTGAACTTTATTTTCCCTGGATACTGAAAAGGTGTTTGAAAGGGTAGGGTGGAAGTATTTTTTCAAGATGTTGAGAAAGAATGGTTTTCCAGATAATTGGGTGGTGATAATAGAAAGGCTATACCAGGGAGTATAGGCAAAGGTGAAGATAAGAGCAAGATTGAGATAGGGAGAGAAATGAGGTAGGGGTGCCCATTATCCCTATTATTACTTGCATTATATAGAGAGAGCAATTATTCCAGACAATTAGAGATAATGTAATCAGGGAATATAGGTGGGGAAAAGAAGAAAAGAAAATATTGTTGATGCTGGTGATGTGCTACTAACATTGACTGATTATAGGGGAGACAAGAGATTTTGAGAAATACTCCGGGCATTTGGCAGGGTATAGGGTATAGGATAAATACAGACAAAACTAAAATGATTGTTAAACAGGAAGAGGTTGGAAGAAGAGGATGAAGGCAAATATAGGCTGGTGGGGAGTGAGATAAATTATCTCGGGCTAAGGCTGAAACAAACAGTAGAGGAAACTATGAGAGAGATTTAAAAAAGGATATATACCCAAACAAAAGAGACCTCCGAAGCAAAGACACACGTGAACTCCACAGCCCACCACACTATACACACCACACATAGTCCACACACCTGTGTCTCGCAGACATTAAGGCCTAACCATAAACCCAACATACTAGTCATAGAAGACTCCATTGTGAGACAAACAGATGTGCCCCTCACCAGGCTGGATAAGGAAGTCAATGGTTAGATATTTTGTCAGGTGCCAGAATCCACCATATTACACATGCACTCAAGTCTCTCAACAACAGGTACTGTTATGACTTTATTGCAGTCTATGTTGGAGTGAATGACTTAAGATGTACCTCCTTGGACTATATGAGGGGAGACATGATCAAGCTCTCTGAATTTGTATCCCAGGCAGGTATGTCCCTAGCCTTAAGCAACATTTTATTGTCACCCAGAATGATGCATCTATACAAACAGAAAGGGACTGACTTTAACAATTGGCTTAGTTTCTGTTGTCTTTCCAAGGGGATCCAGTACCTTACAGCCTGGGAAGACATAATCGACAGACCACAATGCTTTGATGGCTAACATCGGTCTCCCTTGGGCTTCAGGCTTCTGGCAAAGGCTCCTGCCTCCCCCATAGTGCCTTTTTTAGGCAATGCCATGATGTCAAAACTACCAACATGAAAAGTTCATCAAAAAGCAAATTAAAGGTCATGCTGCTAAATGCTAGGAGTCTAAAAATGAAACTGCACTCATTGCAAGCATCCTTAACCCTGGAAAATGCTGACATTTGTGCAGTCACAGAAACCTGGTTCAAAGCTGCAGAGAGCATCCCAGCCATACCAGCTTATTCATCCTATCATACAGTCAGACCCCATACCATGGGCAGCAAAGCAAAAGGAAGTGGAGTTTCAATATATATTAAAGACATGCACACCTCCAGGCTGGTCAAAAAGCGTGATGCACAGGAGACACTCCTGATGCAGTTAACCTTTGACAAGACCCGTATTCAAATCATAGCTAGCTGCAGACCGCCAACTTTCACTCAAGATGCCCACTCCATCTATCTGGACCTTTTTGAATCTATCAAGATTCAACCCTTTGCCCTGATCTTGGACGACTCTAACTATCCAACCATAGATTGGAAGAACTACCTGTGCCAAAACACAAATGCCCAGAGATTCCTTGATTTAATCAATACAAATGCCTTGGACCAGCTCGTTGACACCCCCGTAAGAGGTGATAATATCTTCAACTTGATATTAACCAACATGAGTAGCCACTGCAGCATCCTTAGTGTCATCCACCCTGGTAAGATCTGACCACAGAGCAGTCACTTTCAAAGTCACCATCTCCCCCCGCTAGGGTAAAAATAAAAACCTCCAAAGCAGATTACAATCTCCTGGGGGAAGATATAAACAGCTTCAAAGTTTCCCACCCCCCTCCATAGGAACTGGCACAAATGTCCAGACCTACACCAAAGTACTGTGCAAGCATTTATATAGCTGCATGGAATCAGGAATACCCAAAAGGACAAAATCCTCCTCCTCAAGGAAGAGCAAAACTGTCTGGTAGACATCTGCAATAAAAAAACTCTATAATAAAAGGAAAAAAATGCTGTCCAGGACCAAGAAGGAGCAGGTGCCTAACTGGAAGCAATCTCTCCTTAGCCTGAACAAGCAAATAAGAGCACTAGTGAAATTCTCCAAAGCAAACTTTGAGTCCAAGCCACATCTACTAAAGACAATCATAAGGCCTTCTTCACATATGTCTGCAATCTCAAAGGAAGCACTTAGATCTTCTCAGAACTGGTGGTGAAGGACACCACATACACAAACGCCGTAGATATAGCCAACCTGCTGGCAGACAGGTTCAGTGAAAACCTCACCCCTCTGTCCCTCTATCAGTAAATCAGGACATCCCCAGCACCTGCCCCCTCCCCTTTTCTCTAGGGAGCAAGTCATTACTGCCCTCTCGAAGGCAAAAAATATAGCCTCCATGTGACCTGGTAACATCCCAGGCTGCATCTTACATGAACTCAGACAGGAACGTGCGGCACCATTAGGCACCCTGTTCAACCAAAACCTGAGTACCGGCTTCATCCCAGCCGAGTAGAGGACAGCCACTTTCACCCTTTTACACAAAGGTGGTGCATCCACCGATCCAGGAAATTATAGACCCATCAGCCTAATTAGCCTGATCTGCAAGGCCATGGAACAGATTATCATGGACCTCATCACTGACTTCTTTGAGACAGGCATCAAAGCCATGGATGAGAGGAAGACACTGCACATCGCCTATGTTCACCTGGCCAAAGCTTTCAATACTATTCCCTACTCAGGTGTAATAGATGAACTCTCTCAGCTAGGCATCAAATCCGTATGTTACCAGATGGATAGCAAACTGGCTCACTGATAGAACCCACCTAGTTAAAATTGGGAAAGCCACCTCAAGCAGTAGACCCATAATGAGTGGTGTACCACAGGGCTGGGTCTTGGGGCCTCTGTTGTTTGGGATATACTTTTCTGAGGAGCAGGCCAAAACCAGTACACTATGGCTGACCAGGTTTGCAGATGACTGCAAGCTGAGCGCTGTCATCAGTTCCCCTAGTGATGTGGACATCCTTTAAGAGGGTCTCACACAAACAAATGACTGGTACCAGAAATGTGGCCTCAAACTGAATGCCAAAAAGTGCATCATCATCCCCTTTGGCGAGAGTGAGATCCCCAAAATTATCACATTAATAACAGGGTCCTAAGCAGTCAGTCGTGAGGGACTTGGGCACCCAGGTTAATAGCAAACTGAATTTTGACCACCATATTGCCTCCATTGTACGCAGTGGTGTAGCCAGGATTTTCAAATTTGGACTCGCAGCTCCCAGACTGCTGCCTCCTTAACAAGCAACACCCACATTAACACTGCTGACTAAGTCATGACCCCTTCATATTGCTGATCTCTGAACAGATCACTTGCAAGTATATGCCAGGGTAGTAATTACTCACATGATGAAGCAGCATGAACATTTCATTCCAAAAGTGCATCTTCCTTAAGTCAAAAAATAAAATACCTTTCCATTTACACCAGGGCAGATCAATCAATTTGCCCCCCCCCCCAAGGTTGCTCTTTTTCCCTTTGCAGCTCCTAACCCATGTAATGGCTTATATGAGCTCCAGTAGTGCTGCCGACTAAAGGGACTGGCAACCTGTAGGCAGCACATGCTCTGCAGTGTTGTGGTCTGTAGGTACAACATATAGTGCTCCCCCAGGTAAAACCCAAACTGTCACCCACAACTACCTGTTTTCCACATGCATGTGTCACCTGGCAATGGTTGCTCCCTCCTATGGCCTACATTCACACTAAGCCTTTTGGAATGGTAAGCCTTACATTCCCAAAGACAAATATATTTTAGCTGGGCTCAGATGTACTGCCACTGACAATAAATGAAGATGTGTACCCATGGGAGTCAATCAAGCAAAAACTAAAGCTGTTGAAAATTACATCCTTACTATCCTACTTACATTCTGTGAATCTTAAGCCTTTGCTGAAAGGAAGTTGGTTAAAAGAAGGGCGATATTGTACTTGAGGGCCTCACCAGATGCGCAGTAGCAAGCCCCGCCCAAAACCCACCCCGTGATATGTCATTCATGAATATGCATTCCCTCCGAATGTACAACAAAATATAAAAAGAAAACAATAGTTTCACAAGGAGTCTTTACTAATTAATAGTGGAGTCCTTTATTTCATTCGGAGTTTGCTTTTAAATTAAAACAAGCTGGTGGAACCATTCTGGTAACCATTTCCATTCCTGCATTCAGACCACAGTGCTAAAATTCGCACTTAAAAACTTAGTATAAGTAAACAAATAAATAAATGGGACAAAAACGCACACATCATGGGAATTTTCATCATTTGTAAAATTTATTTGACAAATAGTTATTAAACTAAAGCTGCATCGATGAGTTTTAAAGACATAAATGAATGCAAGTTATTTGTTGATTACAGCTCTATTTCTTCTGCTGCAAAAAGGAGCAGGGCAGCACAGGTACTGAATTCTCTTTAAACGTAGAATAAATAGTATTTGCCAATGATCGATTTAAAATACTAATAATAAATCCAAACAGATCCTCTCGATAAGTAATATTAAGGCACACATAATTTTAATACTTAAAATTGTAACTTGATTGTTATGTTCCGCATATTATATACCTACTACGTCTGTCTCAATTGTTTTGAAAATACGATCATCATAGGCCAGTTTCGTAATTTACAGACTATTAACCAGTTGTGCATCAAGATGCACAGCCCGGGTCCACCGCATCTGTCACTCAATTCGTGACCCACCCACTTCTGCACGAAACAAACTGGTGAGGCCCTCAAGTACAATATCACTAAAAGAAGAAGATGACCCTATGCCTCAGAAACAGTGGGACTGTATATGCTCTAAGGTGCTTTTTCTGAGTTTTTTTTTCTAGTTTTATGATCCAGTGATTGAACAAAATTATTGGAAAGAAATGGGAAGAAATTCAAGGAAGAAATAAGTTTTGTCGAAGGCTTAATGTTCAAAGCTGACATGATACCACCCAATAGTCTGAGAAGGCAACATCTTGTAAAGACAAAAAGCATACCTGCAAATTCAAGGTGCCTCCCTACCCTCCCACAAAATGAAAACACAGTCACTTTATGTATAGCCTTATGTTGTTACATGCTGAAAGAAGAAATTATGACACTCATAGGTTTGTGTGTGAAAAACATTAAAGAAATAATTACCACGCTGTTTTCAGCCCCCTTGTAAACTAGTGCAAATGATTTTGTGTGCACATATCTGAGTAGTGCTGGTTTCTGACTATGCTTAATTCAGATTAAATTTCACCCCCCCCCCCCCAAGTCTTCCAATATTCTCTTGTCAAATGTAAGCAGCAAAAAACAATAAGGACCAAGACAGTGAAAACCATAAATTTAATTGCAAAACATGAAAAATGTTTTACAATTAAATTTATGGTTTTTAGCTGCCTTGGTCCTTGTTCGTTTTCTGCTGCTTGCATTTGTGACTTGTTTGAACCAAGGTGGACGTTTAGCCTTTGTTTGCTGGGTTTTCTATATATATTCTCATATCAAATACCTGAATTTATAACTCCCTCTGTCTCTTAACAACTTCTGAAGTTACTACCTAAGGCCAAGAACATAATGTCTGTTGGGACTGGATAACATACTAGGCTGCCTACCAGTTAGTCCAAAACATGACATGTCAACCCCCCTAAAAAGGCTATTCAGTACTAATTTCAAAACTGGTTTTGTACTGGATAAATGAAAGAATGTAACATACATACCCTTGCATGAAGGTGGGACTGCAATGAGCCCAGGCAATTATATGCACATAAACCTAACCAGTCTCATGTGGGAACCTATGTCAACAATGAACTGTCCTTTGATCACCACATATTCACTATTGTAAAAAAAGTAATTTTTAATTGTACAGCTTATATCTAAATCTAAAGGTATATCTTCCACATCCAGGCACATAATTGTTCCCATCTATTTGGCACTCATTAAGCCAATCACTGAGTATAATGCCCCTTTTGGTGTGTACCTGTTCAAACACTTGTCACCTATGCCTGAAACATGCATGTTTCTATTGTATTCTGTTGTTATATTTTGCTATAATATTTTAAGCTCATTTACATATTGTTAGCAATGTACTGCTTAAACTAAGTTTACTGCTTATACCTTAATAATGTTCTTTTTGTTGTGGAGCGTGTCTCCCAGGTCTCCACTGAAAGTGTTTTTTTTTCAACCCAGTCGGACAGTACCCGGTTAACAAATGTAAATAAATAAATAAAATAAGTGAATGCCATCTAACCCAGAAACATTTAGGAATTATTCCAGAGCAAACCTCCTACTAATGAGTTAGACCATGGTAAAATTTCTATCCCCCCAAACCATGTGAACTCTGGTACCAGTATGGAATTGTTTACATAAACCCTATATCATCGTGTAAACAGCTGCACTGAGGCAGCTGTACCCACAAGGACTAAGCAGAAAACTAACTCAAATAAGCCACCCTAGTGGAATCCAGATATCAGCAAGTTGTATAACAAAAGGAGGAAAACCATGGCCAAAACTAGGAAGTGCAACACCCAGCAAGGTGAGAAATCCTTCAAACTAAGTAACTGTGATAAACCCATCTAGCTGGAATTTTGTAAATAATTATATGTCACTTGAAATTATTAATATGATTTATATAGAAAATGTGACATTGCCGGCCCAGCTAGATAGAATTTTGTAAATAATTCTGTGTCATTTGTGAATAGTAATATGATTTGTATGCTTGCCTTAAAACAGTAAGAAAACTATATGTTCTGTACTGAGCTTTAAGATTGTAACCACAGTGCACCCTGCTGGAAAAGAGCAGAAATGTGTATACACTATATGCTTATGCAAATGTATGGTTTCATAGTAAAAGTTGGAATATACAGAGTTAACTTGCAAAACTCTAAGAAAATAAGTAAAGTGTTTTACAATGTGTTATAAGGTTAGTTTATCTCAGCTAAGAGATAGGATGTGGCTTCTTTCTATTGTCTGAAAACAGAGGTAATTACAGGTTTCCAAGATAATTGTTTTACGACTTTCAGTTTCAGGCAAGCTTCTAAGAGAGAATTGCCAGCTTCTGAGAGATAAGTATTTAAGAAAGACATGTTAAAAATTTAAGTTCCTGCTAGCCTGGGAAACTTAGGCAGAGGGGACAAGAATTATGTAATCTGAGATAATTCAGCAGTAATGTGTATTATTAAATTAAGAACTATCTCAGAGAGAAAATCAGTGCATTTTGTATCTTGTCTTTGATCTGAAAACATTCCACTCACCAGCACTTGTCTTGATCTGTAAGTAGGTTATTTAGAACACAGTTTCTCTTAGAGCTAGATAGGAATAATGCAAGATTAGCTAGATGTTTTCTGTATTTATGTGAGACTGTCCTACAATGTTGTTTTAAAGTATTTCTTGTGATTCTAAACTCTTTTGTCACTGTGTTGAGTTAGAGTATTGTCTTGTGCTTTTATTATTTGTTGTTAAATATATTTAAACCTTTTACTTGTGGCTGGTTTTGTGTAGAGATATATAAGCTCTGAGAGTACTTGCATGTATTTGGTGATACTGTACAAGCCACTCCTAAATAGCCTTCAGGTCTTAGTCACAATTACCATTTGGATAATAGTAACATTGCACAGTATAATTTGGCACCCTTTGGTAAGGGCCTTTATAGTGGCTGATAAGGACAGGTGGTGCTACCTTATAGTTTGGGCAGAAGGGGGCTTAGCTGGAGAACCTGTACCAGCTTTCCCCAGGAGTGTATGTGTGTTTTTATATAAATTAAATCTCAAAGTGTGTGTCAGCTACTCGGGCAGGGACACAAAGCACTGGTTGGACAGAGAGGGTGCTGGAGGTTTTGGCTTGACCACTCAGCTGAGATCTGAACTCTATAGCTGTGCCAGTTGGGGGTCTTATTAAGGACCTGGAGAGAAAGGGAGAAACCGGCCCCAGACTGACTGTGATCTCTGTGTGCTCTTAAGGGAAATTGTACTTTACTGTGTGTGTGCTTGTTATCCTCCCAATGTGCCACCCTCACTGGTGCTAGTGGTGAGGATTGAGGCTCCTTGATTACTGGGCCAGTGCACAAGCATCACATATTAATTGTTTTGCAGTGGTGGGATATCCACATCAAATATTAATTGTTTGATAGCCACATCACATATTAATTGGTGTGTAGTGGTGTGGATAGTGAATTCCTGTAGCTTGTGTACAGTGATCACTGAAGATGTTTTTGTACTCTAAATCAGCCACACAGTGAACATTCAGAGTTCATATCACAATTGTTTTACTTGTTTTGTTAGCTTAGTTAGTCAGGGAGAGCAGGCAATCATGTCAGCAAAGGAGTATGGCAAGCTGACAAGATGCCAGTTGGCTGGGATGTGCCAGACTAAAGGACTGGTGCATGGAAACCTGACTAAAGCAGACATTGCAGCTTTAGTCACAACTGTGTCAGAGAATAGCAACCAGGACGATGATCAGACTGGCCGTGGAGATGTACAACACTTAGAGAATGGGCAGCTCAACCTTTCTACAGAGGACTTAAAAATCCGTCTAGAGCTAAAGAGACTTGAGTTGGAGGCCAAGCGTTTGGAAATAGAAGCAGTAGAGACACTAAGGCATCCAGAGACTGAGGAGAATGAGAAACTGCGATGTCTGTAGGCTGAGGAGAATGAGAAACTGCTACGCCTGGAAGCTGAGGAGAAGGAGAGGCAACATGAAAAGGAGATGCTGACTCTTCACCAAAGTCATGAAAGTAATGGGGAAGGGAGTAACCGAACCCCAGAAGCAACAAAGGTCAGTAAATTTCTTCCACAATTTACAGAGGGGGATAATTTTGATTGTTTGATTCATATGTTTGAGATGGTATGTAAGCAGTATAATGTTGGCCCAAGGGCTCTGGGTATGGTTCCTGACCCCCTTACTCCATTGTAACGCTGTAAATGTTCTGTCCAAACTGTCTAATAATTACCTTTTAAATTATAATGTTGTAAAGAACTGTTTGCTAGAATTTTTTAAGCTAACACCTGAAGCTTATAGGAAAACGTTTTGTGAGTATAGATGCAAGGCAGATGAAAGTGTGTGTGAATATGTTGCTGAACTAAGCACTTATTTTCATAGGTGGGTGAGTGGATGTTAGGTCACCACTTCTGAAGGGCTGGCAGATCTTTTGGTGAGGGAACAAGCCCTTAGCACTTTGCCTGAGGGCATGAGGATCTGGTTAGCTTATAGATGATGCCTTACTGTAGATGAGTTGGCGAAGAAGGGAGACCTATACCTAGCAAGCAGGGCATCACTACACAGGAAAGGGACACCCAGTGCTGCTCATGGGTGTAAGGGAACCCATGGTGGGCATGCCAGACTGCCCAACAGAATATGCCAGGGGAAGCCACTAGTCCAGGTACATGTCCAGAACCTAGGGTTAAATGTTTTTAATGCAACTAGTGGGGCCATGTAGCATATAGATGCCCACGGAGGCAAGATGGGGAGCAAAAGGTGAGAGAGCCAGTAAGTCGGAATGACAAAATGCCAGCAGTAGGTTGTCTTGAGACAACAAGGGTATTAAACTACCACAAGAGGTTATTTATTTATTTATTGGCATTTGTTGACTGGGAATGTCCACTGAGTCAGGAACCCATTTTCAGTGGAGAGCCAGGGAGAAAAGCTCCACAATTAATACAGTCATATAAAAATATGGACACTTGACAAAAAATGTTTTAAAAGCGAAAATACGCAAACATTTTTAAAAAAATTATAAAAGTAGAATACATAGACAATATAAAACTTATCGGTATGTATCAGAACTTATATAAACTTAGATAACAGTTGGTAGTATAGTACTAAGCTTGAGTTGTTTCTTTTTGGTATTGCATGAAAAAAACATGGCAGTTCTTGCCGAACAGTTATAGCGGTAATATCCTCTCTTAGTGAATGGCAAAGAGACCATTGCTAAGAGAGACACAGCCTCTGACATAACAATTGTAAAGCCTGCAATGGTTACAGTGGAGCAAAACTTGCCTGGGCAGTCTACTCCAGTCAGAGCTTTAGGAGGGACTATATTCCAAATACTTTTGGCTAGGGTTCACTTTGACTGGGAGAGTGGAAAAGGAAGCCAGCAAGTAGGTGTGTTTGAGGATATCCCTGCAGATGTCCTGATAGTGAATAATTTTGATAATGCAGTACCATGTATTCATGCAGTTACTTGCAGTCAGGCTTGGAGACAAGCATGTGGGTCTGGTAGCTCGGGGGAGACCCAAACAGACTGCATACTTGCAGCCAGGACTGGTGAGGTGGTTACTTCAGGGAGGGAGCTACCCTGTAGCAGTGAGACTGAAGTTGAGCCACAGCTGCTTGTGGGTACTGATGTTTTCTTGGACAGAGTGAATGCAAGGGCAGAGGTGAGTGGTAGTACTCAGGTTGACAGAGAGGCACCGCTGTCAGAGGATACCAGACTTCCTGTGGAAGTGGAACTGGGAAGGGTTACAAAGAGACAGTTGAGACAGGCTCAGCTGTCAGACCCGACATTACAAGGCCTGAGGCAGGTAGCTAGTGAAGCAACTGATTCTCAAGGAAAAGGGGAATCTGTATATTGGGACAAAGGTTTACTGTATAAAGAGTGGACCCCTGAAGGAGAGCTAGAAGGTGAGAGAATACAACAATTGGTAGTGCCTAGAGCCTACCATCTGGCACTTCTAGCCATAGCCCATGATATTCCCTTTGCAGGTCATATGGGCATAAAACGTACAAAGAGACGTATTATGCAGAACTTTTATTGGCTTGGGATTTTCATTGATGTAACAGGGTACTGCCGGACCTGTGAGTAATGCCAAAAGGTAGGCAAGGCAGGAGACCAGATGAAAGCTCCTTTGATGCCTTTGCCTGTGATTGAGGAGCCTTTTCAGGGGGTAGCTATGAATATTGTGGGGCCTCTGAGTATGCCAAGTTCCACATGGAAAAAGTATATCCTAGTGGTAGTTGATTATGCTACCAGATAACCTGAGCAACAGAGGTAATTACAGGTTTCCAAGGTAATTGTTTTACGACTTTCAGTTTCAGGCAAGCTTCTAAGAGAGAATTGTCAGCTTCAGAGAGATGAGTATTTGTAACAGAGACATGTTAAAAATTTGAGTTCCTGCTAGCCTTGGGAAGCTTAGGCAGAGGTGACAAGAATGATGTAATCCGAGATGATTCAGCAGTAATGTGTATTATTAACTTAAGAGAGAAAGACAGTGCAATTTGTATCTTATATTGGATCTGAAAACATTCCACTCACCAGCACTTGTCTTGATTTGTAAGTAAGTTATTTAGGACACAGTTTCCCTTTGAGCTAGATAGGAATATAGCAAGATTAGTTAGATGTTTTCTGTATTTATGTGAGACTGTCCTACAATGTTGTTTTAAAGTATTTCCTGTGATTCTAAACTCTATTGTCACTGTGTTGAGTTAATGAATATTGTCTTGTGCTTTCATTATTAAATATAGTTAAACCTTTTAATTGTGGCTGGTTTTGTGTAGAGATGTATAAGCTCTGAGAGTACTTGCATGTATTTGGTGATGCTGTACAAGCCACTCCTAAATAGCCTTCAAGTCTTAGTCACACTTACCATTTGGATAATAGTAACATTGCACAGTAGAATTGGACACCCTTTGGTAAGGGCCTTTATAGTAACTGATAAGGGTGGTTGGTGGCAGGTGGTGCTACCGTATAGTCTGGGCAGAAGGGAGCATAGCTGGAGAACCTGTGCCTTCCATGGGAGTGTCTCTGTGTATATAAATCATATCTCAAAGTATGTGTGTGTCAGCTGCTTGAGCAGGAACACAAAGCACTGGTTCAACAGAGAGGGTGCTGAAGGTTTTGCTTGACCACTCGGCTGAGATCTGAACCGTATAGCTGTGCCAGTTGGGGGTCTTATTGAGGACCTGGAGAGAAAGGGAGAAACCGGCCCCAGACTGACTGTGATCTCTGTGTGCTCTTAAGGGAAATTGTACTTTACTGTGTGTGTACTTGGTATCCTTCCAATGTGCATGTCCCTCACTGGTGTTAGTGGTGAGGATTGAGGCTACTTGATTACTGAGCCAGTGCACGTGTGTCACAGCAACTCAGAAATCTTATCAAGCCCACCAAAGTTGAGGTAGAAATGTCCTCAAAGACAAAGGATAACCACAAGGCCTTCATCAGCTTTCTCTGTAACCTCAAAGGTAACATAACAGTGTGCTGAACTAATTGTAAATGGAACCACCTAAGAAAGAACTCCGATGATATAACAAACCTACTGGCTGATAAATGTAATCACATTATCATGCCCTCAGCCATAGCTCCTCTGACTATCACCAGTAAACAAGTCATCAATGCACTCTCCAAGGCAACCAATACCACCTCAGTGAGCCCTGATAATATTCTGGGATGCCTCTTGGATATATGAAACATGAGCTATAAAGCACTCTAAAGTCAGTGTTCAACATCATCTGGCTTCATACTTAGTGAATGGAGGACTGCAACAGTTAATTCTCAGCACAAGGTTGGGCCATCTACTGACGTGGATAATGGGCCATCTACTGACGTGGATAACTACATACACATAAGTCTGACTAGTCTTGAATATAACGCCATGGGAAGAATTATCATGGATATTTTAAATAAAGACATAGGAAACCTTCATACCACTGGATCCAGCACGATTTGGTTTCATCAAAGACAGATCGTGCTTAATCAACCTGGTGGATTTTTTTTTTTTGAGAACGTGGCAAAAGCTATAGATGAGGGTAGAATTGTACACACTGTCTGCCTTCACCTGGCCAGATCATTCAACACTATTCCCTATTCAGGAATTATAGACAAAATCATGAAATTAGAAGTAAACCTATATGGATAGGTATTTATCACAGAAAATACCATTCATACTGAGCAGTGTTTCACACCGCAAAAAGTAGATTAGTCCTCTGTAATCTGGATGTATGGATGAGTATCTCCAAATTCACCCCCAGTTTAGCACTACTGGCCCTCATGGATATGAGAAAATGTATAATTATCCCAACATACACTCTTTTCCATCTTTTATTACTCCTATCCGATAATTATGATTGGAATGCAGGCTTCTTAAGAGCCTCAAAGACTGATAACTTAGTAGGTACTTATGAATCTTTGATGACCATGTTGTAACAATAGTCATGAAATCCTTCTGTCTGGCACTGCTGACTGCACAGGGTGTTTCCTTTAGATCTAAGGAAGTCATTACCCCTCTATATTTTAGACTAATCAGACCCTAAACTTTATGACAAAACGGTCATTGGCCTAAAGGACCTTATCTAGCAGGAGGTATGAGTCAGTTATCTTAAGTTATGGCTTAAAATGCAAAAACATGGATAGGTTTTTAATACTGATCTTATATATTTAAAAAGTTGCTGGAATAATAGATTTTGTGAAACATATGACATCTGAAATTCAAATATGTCTCTATTTAGTGACTGCAATCTACAAAAAATTTTCCAGAAAACCACAACGTTTAAGAAAAACGTACCAGAAAGATAATGCACAATGACATTCTGAAAGATCAGTGTCTGTGGAGAGATACGGGACAGAGCAAAAAAAAAAAAAAAAAGAAGTACAAACGTGCAGTATCAGGAATAGATATTAAATAGGGACCTTATGTACTGCGCTTGCTAGGACAACAGGTTTTACATTTGCATGTCTTCTGAAGGATATGAACTCTGATACTCGCTTGTCTGTCATAATTTACTTACTAGTTTAGTCCTGAACACTTTGCCAGAAAATCTCCCATTTTACGGACATCAAAATATGAGGCAAAATCTTGGACAGTTGAAAGCTGTAGGACAAAGCCCATAGGTAGTGTTGATCAAAGTTTCAAAATTAGAGACATTTGAAATGTGTTCTTGTGTAACAAAGTTACATGCTGAATAATAAGTTTTGCATTATAATACATTTTCTGAAGGTTGTGAACTCTGAAACTCAAATATCTGAGTATTACTACGCCCAGCAGTTTGACAATAACGTCACAAATTTTTACAAGAAATGGAACCAAAACATGATGCAAAACTATGCACATTGCTCCTCCTGCAGCAACCTCCTACTCCTCCAGCAGCAGCCCTATCCCCAGCCATTCCAGTGTCCCATTACCTTGGTATTTCTCCCCAGTTCCCATAAACACTGTTCCAGCCTGTCAGTGTGCATACTGTTTTCTTATTTACTTCCACAAGGATTACAGATATTGAAATAAAATAGCACAAACAATGATAGCCATTTGCTAAACAAACAATACAGTCTCACAATGAAAACAAATTTAGTATGAGCAATAAACTTCTCTGCTCTTGAATCTCACATTCATTGAAACGGCATGAAAACCCACATTCAAAAAAATGCATCTGGCCAGTGGAGGATTAAGTTTACCTTTCGGCTGTTTTCAAACCACAGGCTACTTGCACACATTTATAGGGCCATGCATACATGTATGTGTTCTTTGAGTCACTTTCCTGATTGTATTAAATTAATTATATTCTTTGTATAATTAATTATATTTCTTGTATAATACAACACCACTTGTTAGAATGGTGTTTTAAAATTGTAGTTATGAACATTCTAGTAAGCAATGAAACAATGTATGAACCAATAATGACAAGACTACCCATTTCAGAAAATTTCAACCATAAAAAGCCACTCAGACTTCTGTCATTACAATCCACCGATATTATTCAATAAGCACAATCTCTGCAGAAGTAAAATTCATTGAAATAATTCCACATTAAAGAGATTTGTAACTAATAAAGAGGTTGCTACTGGCAAACAACTTTACATTTCAATGTTTTATCTAAAATTCAGTGCCTACTTCCCTTAAAGAATTAATTGCCTGCGTTAGATTAAAAAATGGTAAGCCAGTAATATTGCAATAGGAAGTGACTGTCAAACCATCAACAAGTTCATAGTTACTAGGCATCTCATACAAAGGAGGATACACTCAAACCCTTACTGCCCCCCCCCCCTTAAAATGCACCAAATAATCAACAATTAAAATGGCACTGCAATATCAGCACTCCATATACATGGTGTGGGAGCAAAATCCACAGCCTTTTGCACCAAAGGCAATTATGCTACTAGCACTGCTTTCAAATTCTACAATACAAACAGTGATTGCCACTTGATAAGCAAAACAGTTAATTGCACATTGAAAACAGACTTGGCACGAGCAACAGTAAACTTATTTTCCTTTGAAACTCACAACTCCTTGAAAATGAAAAGAAACTAAAAAGAGTTCCATCGGAAGTCTCTTAGTTGGTGTAAAGAATTCAGGCTCTTGTCTCCACTGAAGCTTACAATTCCTTCACTTAGCTGGTGTAGAGGATTCAGGCTCTTGTCTCCTGTAACCAAGTTACAGAGTCAAGCCTGATCAAGTTAATTTACTAACCTGCCCTCCCCCCTAACAAAGGCATTACATACCATACCGCCACACATCTCAACCTCTTAGTATAAGAAATCTTGAGAAAGCCTAAAATAATGGGGGTAAAAAGGCCCCAAAATAGGGATAGATTTTAAATATTCTCACAGACTTAGAAAGTTGCTAGAATAACAATATTTGTCTTCGCATGCATTTTCTAAAAGAAATGAAGTTTGAAACTCAGATGTATGACATTATTTAGTTATTTCAACCCTCAGTGACTTGCCAGAAAACCACAAATATTGAGGAATAGGCTAAAAACACGAGGCAAAAATCAAGACATTCTGCAAAAATCTGGCCAGCTGAGAGGTATGCACATCTCTCAATCTCTTGGTGCAAGAAATCTGGACAAAGCCTGAAATAATGGAGATACAATGGCCCAAAACAGGGAAATATTTTAAATACTAAAATAGGGATAGATTTTAAATTTTGCACATTTTAACTTAGAAAATTGCCAGAATAACAGGATTTGTGTTGGCATGTATTTTCTGAATGATGAAGTCTGAAACTCGTGTCATTATTTAGTGACTTCAGTCTTCTGTGATTTGCCAGAAAAAACACAAATTTTATGAGAAACAGACCAAAACTGTGAGGCTAAATCTGGACAGTTGAGAAGTATGTTAAACACACACACACACTCCTACCTTCTGCCAGATAGCAACACATTCTCCCTCTCTTTCATACATCAATAAAAGGTAATTTAAATTCCATACGCACACACCTACTCTGTCACAATGCAATACACGCGCAAACACACACACCTTCTCTTTCATACAGCAGTGAATGGCTAGTTTAAATTCCATACGCAAACATCTGCTCTCACACACACTAACACATACACACTTTCTCTCTCTCATACAAACAGAACGGCTAGTTCAAATTGCATACGCATACATACATACACACACACACATTTTCTCTGTCATACAGAAACGAATGGAACCGCTAGTGTAAATTATACATGTACATACACACACACCACTTACTTACCTTTACACACATACTCACCACTTGTTTACTTACTTACCTTCTCTCTCAACAGAATGGCTATTTGAAATTCCATGCGCGAGTTCAAAGTAGGTTTACATCCACATTAGCATGGTCCTCCTTAAAGGAGAAGATGCCGCCACCATGGACAGAAGTAGTTTTTTTTTTCCCCTTATTGTTGGCCATGTTGCAGCTGTAAAAGTAGGAGGGGACTCACCCCTACCCCTCGCCATATGGTTCTGGCGGCAGAGCCAGATCATGGTCAAATGAGGCCCTAGGCAGGGTAATGGATAGGGTACACACACACACACATACACACACCATTGCAGTGTCCCATTAACTTGGCTATTTCTCCCCAGTTATCATACACACTCTTCAAACATGTCAGTGTGCATACTATTTTCTTCTTTACTTCAAGGATTACAGATATTTGGATTTAATTTAAAACTTTTATTTCAAATTTTGTAGCACAAACACTGACAGACATTTGCCTAAACAAAACAACACAGTCTCACAATGAAAACAGAAATTAGCATTAGCAGTAAACTTTTCTTTGCCCTTGAAACTCACGTTTGTTGAATAGCATTGAAACCCATAGTCAAAGAAAATGCAAGTGGCCAGTGGTAGATTAAGTATAGCTTTTGGATGTTTTAAAACCATAGGCCCCTTGCATTCATTTTTTAGGGCTATGTGTATAAGCATGCGTTCCTTGATTCAATTTCCTGATTGTATTAAATTATATTCCTTGTGGAATACAACACCACTTGTTAGAGCATGTTTTAAATTTGTAGTTTTGAACATTTTTCCAGTAAGCAATGAAAAAATATGAACTAATAATTGTAAACCTGCCCATTTCAGAACATTTCAAACATAAAAGGCCATTAATCAGTCAATATGCACAATCTCTACAGAAGTAAAAGCCATCTGAGTAATTCCACATTAAAGAGATTTGTAACCAATGAAAAGGTTGCTGCTAGCAAACAACTTTAGATTTCAGTATTTCATCTGCAAATTCAGTGCCTACTGATGAAGAATAAATTGACTACGCTAAAAAATGGTAAGCTGGTAATATTGCAGTAAGGAATGGATGGTAAACTGACAATAGGTTCATAGTTACTAGGCATCTTATCCAAAGGAGGACACACTAAGGACAGCAGCACCTCCAGCCCCCGAAAAGTACACCACAGTATCAGCAATCCATCTAAATGTTGTGGAGTAGAACCCACAGCCTTTCGCATCAAAAGCAAGTATGCTACCTGTTATGCTACTAACTATGCGTTTACATTCTATGGCATAAACAGTGATGACCATTTGTTAAACAAAACAGTTGCACATTGAAATCAGACTTAGCATGAGCAGCAGGAAACGTCTCTTCTCGTGAAGCTCACAATTCATAAAATGCACTGAAACTAATATTTTTCAGTAGTCTGGTAGTTGGTGTAGAAGATTCAGGCAGTTGTCTCCTGTAACAAAGGTACAGGATTTTGGAGTCTGAGCAAATTAACTAACCTGCCATCCCTAACTAGGCATGTTACACACACACCACTTATATCTTATATACGTGTGTGTTTTATATATATATATATATATATATATATATATATATATATATATATATATATAAATCTATATTATATGGGATCCGTACAGATGCTCGACTGCATCTTTCACCGAATCCCAATCTGGTGAGCATACTTGCGCGAAAGTGCTGTTGTCCGAAGCAGCACTTTCGCGTAAGTATGCTTGTTGTTCCGGTCCTACTACGGTGTGGTAAGGGAAAATTCCCTTTTCCCCACTGTAGTGCGACCTCGGAGTGAGAATATTAAAGTAGGGGTGGTGCAGGGGGGCTTGCCCCCCCCCTGCATTCAAGTAGAGTTTGTGGGTTTTTTTTTTTTAACATACGTTAACGAAAGCGCTTTCATTAAAGTGTGTTCGGTGGTAATGGATTCGGGCTTTTGAACTTTTGTTCAAAAGTCCTAGATCCATATAAATATATATATGTATATATATATATATATATATATATATATATATATATGTTTTTAGTGCTGTTAATGAAGGATTGTGAAACAAACAAGTCAAAGGGGTTTACCTTTGTTACGTTTAAAAGCCCTTCTGATGCAAAGAATGCTGTCAGAGACTTGGATGGCAAGGTAATGTAAAGTATTTAGAACTTCTACAACTGGGTCTTTATGGATGCCACTTTGATAAAGTAAGCGCTTGTAAAGGGCAACCTTTGTCGATGGGATTGGCAAAGGTGTAAGGTTTGAGTGGTGTAACCGTGAACTGCCAAACCATTTTAATGTTTGTATTATTGTTTATTGTAGTTGATATTACTTATAGGTGGTGGTAGCTGTCCTTTCACAGATAGTGCTTTTGCCTTTTTTTTCTGGCCAATCCACTGAGAATTTTAATGATGGGTATTTGAAGTTCCTGCTTCATATTTTTCAGAAAGTGCATGATCTGTTTAAAAAAATCATCGCTCCTGTAAAGTTAACAGTAGCTAGAGCAACAAATTAACATAGTACTTGTAAGAACTAAAACTTGTGAGAGTGGAATGCTGCAGTGTTGAGTGCAACAATGAGTCTGAAGCAGGTCATTCTGTTCGTGTGTTTTTACAAGTGTTTTAAAAGTAGTTTTATTTAATTTTAGGGAACAGATTTTAAACACGCGGAGCAGGATTGCCTTATTGGTCATCTTTGGCCTACACAAAAAGTATGGGTCCATCTTGTAGTCTGCCCGCTACAAGCGCAGTCTTTCAAGTTAACCCATTTTCTTTCCTAATAAAGCATACAGTGAGAGCCTGCTATCATGGTCGGGCAGTTTTCCTGTCATCCCTCTGGCTAGCCTGATAAACACTGACATCCTGAGGCAGTGTAGCAATTGTCTC
The DNA here is from genome assembly GCF_019279795.1 of Protopterus annectens. Taxonomy (NCBI): domain Eukaryota; kingdom Metazoa; phylum Chordata; order Ceratodontiformes; family Protopteridae; genus Protopterus; species Protopterus annectens. Next base: position 1,095,569,743 of record NC_056735.1, on the reverse strand, counting down.
ATGTATACTGACAGTACTTTGTAAGAGATGTGGTTATGCTGTGAAATTGGAGGCAAGATTCTCACATAAGGATAAATTGAATACCAAACTGGTTGTTGGCACATACACACTTCCCACATTAGGACATGAGACACAAACTCAAGTGTGTGAGGTGCTCACTAATACAAAAAGATCAGAGGCCTCCCAAGTGGAAACCACTTAATACGAAACAAAAAAACAAATGCACACATACACCAGTGTCGCAGTAAATAAGCTCGTAAGACATAATGCCACAAAACTTAATCTATTGGTCATAGATGACTCCATTTTGAGAAACACAGGTGTTCCCCTCACCAAGCTGGATAAGGAGTAGGTTGCAGTTAGCTGCCTGTCAGGTGCCAGGATTTCAAGTCACTCAACACAAGTACCTGAATCATAGTCCATGTGGGGGTGAGTGATTTCAGATGTACCTCCCTGGGTTATAAGAAGAGACATGCCTGAGCTTATAGATTGTCACAGGCACATATGAGCCTGGCTTTAAGCAGTATTCTGTCTTCTCCAGGGATGATGCAGTTGTAGAAACAAAAACTTATTGACTTTTAACAATTGGCTTAGCCTCTGGTGTCAGTCCAAATGGTCTGCTATCTGTCAACCTGCGAAGCAATGGTCGACGGTCCACGTTACTTTGCCAGAAGTGGTGTACAGCTGGTAAAGGGATTAGCCACCCCTTTTGGGCATTTTTTAGGCAATGTCAAAATAATTAACGTGACAGGATCCTTTCTAGATAAATTCAAGGTACTGCTGCGTAACTCATTCACTCTAATGGAGCCCAGGAAGTTTGCACTGTAACTTCCAATGGGCGGAGCCTAAGCCTTTTGACAGAATCAAATTGTCCTCGCATTTCAAACAAATGGTCATATCTCTGGAACCATGGGGGTTATGAAAGAAGTATGAATAGCAAACTCTTCAGCAAAAACTTTTTATAGTGGTAGTATTCTTTAGGTTCTAGGTGTTAAACTGAATTTTATAAGTCGCAGTAAACAGTAACTATTACATTTGTAATGTTTTGTAAACAACTTTAAAATATTTCGGCAAACACTGAAGTTACACGAAGGTAAGGTGGTTCACACAGCCTATCGTGACCTCGCCAAGGCTTTCAACACCATCCCCCATTCTGGAATTATAGCTAAACTAGGTATAAATCCCTACGTCACAAGATTTGTTGCCAATTGGATCACTGACGGAACCTACACTGTAAAAGTTGCAGACTCCAAATCTGACTTCAAACAAGTGACAAGTGGAGTACCACAGGGTTCAGTCCTGGGACCTCCCCTATTTGGTATCTACTTCTCTGAAGTACAGGCTAACACAAGAAGGCCTTTGGGTAACAAAGTTCGCAGATGACTGCAAACTAGGAGCCATAGTTGAGTTCCCAAATGATGTGGACATCATACAGAAGGGCCTCACTGAGACAGGTGCCTGGTGTCAGAGGCATGGCCTCAAGCTCAGTGCCAAAAAGTGCATTGTCATCCCCTTTGATAAAAACTCTGTACCCATGAACTACCACATAGGCGACAGTCTACTTGACGCTGAATGTGTGATAAGAGACCAGGGGACCCAGGTGGACAGTAGTCTCTCCTTTGATAATCACATCGCCACAATAGTCAGGAAATCCTTCTACGTGGCACACCTCATCACAAAAGGGTTCTCGTCTAGGAAAAAAGAGGTCATTGTTCCCCTCTACTCGACACTCATTAGACCCATTATAGAGTACAGCGCCCCTTTTGGAATGTATCTCTCAAGACATCTGTAGCAGCTGGAAAGGCCACAGAAGTACCTCACAAAGAGGATTACTGGCCTCAAACAGATGCCCTACACTGACCATCTCAAATAATTCCAGCTTTACTCTGTAGCATATTGCCTACTCCGAGTTGATCTCTGCCTAACATATAAAGCTATGTCAAACCCAGAGCTGTTGGACATACTACACCTAAAGAAATCCCAATCCCTCCAAGCTACACGCTCTAGGGATCTAAACCTTGTCACCACAGTAAACAGGACATGCTGGAGGGATAGATTCCTGTCCCAGAGACTTCCCATACTCTAGAACAAGCTACCCATCGATGTCAGGCAAAGTTCCTCATTAGCACTCTTCAAGAAAAATCTTGATAAGTGGATGGGAAATAGGAAAAACACCCCGGGGATCACTTCAGTGGCTCTGCTCGACAGGGGCACAGGAAAATAACTTTCTTGGCTGGCGTAAGCCAGGGAACCTTGTTGGCTAGGCTTACTTAGGCCCTTGTACCGATAGCCTAGTACTTACCTATGAACTATATATATATATATATATATATATATATATATATATATATATATAGATAGATAGATATATAGATATATATATATATATATATATATATATATATATATATATATATAAATATATTATATACACACACACACACACACACACACACACACACACACATATGTATGTGTGTGTGTGTGTGTGTATATATATATATATATATATATATCTCCCCAATGACCGGATCGCCAAGACGGAATAGCCAACAAATCCCCGACAATGGTGAGTAGTGCAGAATGGGATGTATTCCCATTCCCACAATGTGGTGCGATCTCGGAGTTGGTATATTTAAGTAGGGGGAGGGTGCAGGGGAGCTTTCCCCCCCTGCTATAAAGGTATTTGTGAATGTTTTAGGTGTATTACAGCCATGGGAATAGATTCCGTGCCGTAATACATTCACTTACCTTTGCCGGGGATGTGCAGTGTTGGCGATTCCGTCTCGAAGATCCGGTCTTCATGGATATGGGTTTTCATTGAACTGACATGAACCCATACATATATATATATATATATATATATATATATATATATATATATATATAGATCTACTTTGAATGAGAGAAAGCTAATATAACCGAAACCCATATTGCCAAGATGAATTTGCCGAAATTCCATATGTTCGAAAACTGAAAACAATGAATAACAAAAAACAAACAGCAGTTATTGACATATAGTCAGTCAGAGTATTAGTAATATAGATGTAAAAATGCCCTTTTCCCTAAGGTAGTGTGATCTCCGAGTTGGTATATTTAATTTGCGAGGGGCGGGTAAGGGGTACATGGGGGCTTGCAATTCCAGTAACTTATTTAGGACTAGACTTTGTTTACCTGTGAATTAATTAGGGTATGTGTACTGTAGTGCAGACTGGTTTGCGATGTATGCTCTTCATAGAAGAAATGCAGTGCGGGAGCAGAACAAAGTGTAGTTTTATTATAGTAATGTTTGTTTAAGGTGTTGTGGACTTACGGGAAGAGTCGGTAGTGGAAGTTTATGATTCCAGTGTAGGGTGAGTTATTTGAAAATGTAGCTTAACAGAAGGTTGCTGTTTATGTTTTCAGGATCACTTTACAAATTGGTCAGTGGTATCCAGGGAGCCCTAGTCGCCTAGTGCTGGATCCGGATCTGTCCGGCACACTTGTTTAGCTTTCTCCCCCCTAGATCCTAGTGCCTGCCTTGTTGTATCCCTTCACACAAACACTGTACTGAAGTGTGTGCAGTGAGTATGCCTGCTGACGTCCTTCATTGTACAGAAAACTTTCTACATAGCCCACCTTAGTAAGAAGGGTATCTCATTCAAGGACAAGGAGGTCATAATATCCCTGTATTCTTCCCTTATAAGACCCATTATTGAGTACAACGCCCCTTTCGGCATGTACCTCAGAAAGCACATGCAGCAGCTGGAGAGACCACAGAGGTTCCTCAACAGGAAAATCCAGGGACTCAAACATCTACCCTACACAGATAGGCTAAAAGCCCTGTCCCTCTACTCAGTCTCATACAGATTCCTCAGAGGTGAAATCTGTCTGGCACACAAAGCAATCTCAGACCATACCCCACCTTGATGGGACTGCTTCATATCTGCAAGTCAAGCTTCACTTGAGTAACCCACACGCGCAACCTCAACCTGGTCTGTGGCTTCAGTAGGACTTGTTGGCGGGACAGATCTGTGTCCCAGAGGCTCCCCCATCTGTGGAATAGACTCCATCTCCACGTCAAACAGAGTACCTATTTACCCATTTTTAAGTGCAACCTGGATAATTGGATGGGAAATAGAGAATACATCCCTGGGATTCCACCCGTGTCCCTGCTGGACAGGGGCATCAGGTGCTGATTTGTCTATACATGGGCTAAACTCTTGGCTAGGATTATAAGGGCCTCAGGGCCAATAGCCTAGTAGCTTCCTGTGATCCTATGATCCTATGAATGTAACACAAACCATCTCAGCCTAAGTTAACACCTATAAATCACAGGGATCAGATTTCTCACACTTGAACACTGAACTACATTTGTTACTCTAAAAAGAACAATTAACTGAGCTACACTTCCGAGCCTGTCATTCAAACATTCTTTAAAATGCCGAAATAGAGATGGTCACTAATGAAAACCAAAGGAGCCAAATTAATGAAAAATGTGGATTGATGCTGACAGTGAAAAGTAAGTAGTCACAGCAATGCTGTAAACTGATAAAAGCAAAAACTACAGTAAATGATCCCCTCACCATAAGGATTTCTTTCTGTCGCTCTAACATGATACCAGGAAGGTGAAGGCACTGAATGTAAAACAAAATAATTCTGCTCATGGGAGCCTCCCTCAAATTATATTGGGGTATAACAAAGTTCAAAATAATATTAACCATTATGTGTATATAAATATATATATATATAAAATGTATAAATGACAAAGGTTCAGTCCAGAATACAACAGTACAAATGGAGTGCAGTCAAAGCAGGGAGGTCTCACAGAGCACCAGGTCTCTGATTACCAGATTCGAGAGACTGATTAAAACCTACAAAAACCTGGAGCATGACAACTTCTATCTGGAAAGGTGTTTAGAGCTGGATATAGTCCCACAGGTTCTCAGATGTAACTAATTTCCTAACAGGACCACTCCAAACACTCAGCTTCACAAAGAACTGGTCAAAATATATAATGACTCTGGGCTAGCAGCTGTCCAAAGCAATACTGAATGTTTGGCCACCTACAAGTCTCAAATAGATGATCTGCAAACATGCATCTTGCAGGATCCCACATTTATTGACTTCGTGGAAATGTGGGACAATGTACCACACAAAATTACTAGGCATGTGACGACACTGATTGAATGTAAGAAAGGCAAATTGCTTAGGGATGTTAAACAATATGAGGAAGGAAAAGTGTTACCCGATCAGGCCCACATGCTCCTTAGACACACGGAGAAGGCCAGACAGATATCTCACAACCAACCCGTTGTCCACAACCAACCTAAGGCCTATGATAGAATTACAAGAACTTACAAATGGACCCAATACACCTGAGGTGGATAGACTCCTCATCACATCCATCTCATTAACAGGGAGTAGTTCCCAGATGAGGGTACAAATTCCTCCTAGGGGACAGCCAAGACCACAAATGCCTCTCCAGAATCAGCTGACACAGGGAGATCCAGACACCAGTGAACGTAACCACCATGACAACAAGGAGGAAAACAACACCACAAACCGCAGGACACCAGACAGTGAGATCAATCAAGGAGGGGTTTATCAGACCCCACCAATGAACGACCAGTCTTCCAACAGCAACACAAGTGTAACAACAATGTCTTTTTTATTTTCAGCAGGACTCACAACCAGAACCAGGACTTATACCAGGTTCAGACCTGGGGGTAATGAATGAAACTGGAACCACAACACCAACAATATTGAGGGAAGGAGGGGGAACAACAGTCGCAGGGGAAGAAGGAGAGGGAACTGGATACAGTAGTAGTATTAATGGGATGGTCCACCCTGATTACCCTCCCCATTCACTGATACCAGCACCTTATAGCACCGACTTGAGGTCTCCAGCGGGGGTAGGTGACATCTTTAACCTCACCACACAAGTTTTCTCGGAAAGCCATCATGAGGTACTGAAGAAAGGCTTTTCTTTCATCCCGGCACAGAGATCCAACACGGCGAATGTTATCCTGGACCTCAAGTACTACCTGAGAAAGTTACAACTAAAATTAGATATACAACAATATGAAG